>NC_086103.1:82526491-82826876 GCF_963921235.1 Mobula hypostoma | reverse complement strand
AGAGGAACCGCTGAAGGATCGATTTGAGTTGGTGGTTTGGGCCGTTGTTCAAGGACTCATCTGTGGTTCTGAAGGAATACAGCATGGCTGTCACTGAATTCATAAAAACAGTTGTCAACAAGTGCGTCCCCAGAAAAATCATTCAGACTCCTCCGCAATCAGAAATCCTGAATGAACCATGGGATCTGCAACCACTGAGGGCCAGATTAATGGCATTCAGGTATGGCAACCCAGCAAGGTGCAAGTGACCAAGTATGATCTCCAGAAAGCCATGTCACATGCAGTGTGACCATTCCAGACCAAACAAATCACTGAAGAATGCTCAACAGCTGTGGCTGGCCTCGAACGCTATCACCTCTTACAAAGTGAAACCAAGTGACCAAAGACTTTGTTGCCAGAAGAGCTCAATGCCTGCTATGCTTGCTTTGAATGTCAGAACAAGGAGGACCCTTCACAGGCTCCCACAGCCCTTGATGACCCCATGATTTCAATTCAGGAGAATGAACCCACGGATAACATCTGGCCCAGATGGGGTACCTGGCTGAGTAATAAAGATCTGTGCTGATCAACTGGCTGGAGTGCTTATTGATATCTTTAGTCTCTTGTTTCAGCAGTCTGAGATACCCACCTGTTCCAAGCTGGCTTCTATTATCCTGGTATGTAAGAAGAATGTGGTAACTGCCTCAGTAACTATCATCCAGTAGCACTTACATCCACTGTAATGAAATGATTGTAGAAGCTGGTGCAGAAACATATCAGCTCCTGCCTGAGAAGTGGCTTAAATCCATTCCAATTTGCCTGCTGGCACAACAGGTTCACAGAAGATGCCATTTCATTGGTTCTGCACTCATCTCTGGAACATCTGGACAGCAAAGGTGCATACATCAGGAGGCTGTATTGACTACAGCTCAGCATTCAATACTATCATTCTCCAAAACTAAATCAATTAGCTTCAAGACCTTGGCTTCAATACCTTCTTCTGCATCTCGATCCTCAATTTTCTCACTTGCAGACCACTATCAGTTCAAATTGGCAACAGCATCTCCTCTATTATCTCCATCAGCACAGGTGCATCGCAAGGCTGCGTGCTTAGTCCCCTGCTCTATTCGCTTTATAATTAAAACACTGAGGCTAAGCACAGCTTCAAGCTATATTTAAGATTCTTGACATCATAACTGTCACAGGCCAAATCAAATGTGGTGAAGAATCAGCGTATAGGAAGGAGATTAAAAATCTGGCTGAGTCGTGCCACAACATCCCCCTCTCACTCAATGTCAGCAAGGCCAAGGAGCTGATTGTTAACTTCAGGAGGAGGAAGTCAGAGAGTCCTCATTGGAGGATCGGAGGTGGGGAGGGTCAGCAACTTTAAATTCCTCGGTGTTTTCATTTCAGAGGACCAGACCTGGGTCCAGCACATAATTGCAAGAAAGCGCAGCAGCACCTCTACGTCCTCTGATGTTTGCAAAGATTTAGCATGACATCTAAAAGTTTGACAAACTTTTATAAATGTGTAATGGACAGTATATTGTCTGGTTTCATCTTGCCCTGGTATGGAAACACCAATGCCATTGAACAGAAAATCCTGCAAAAAGTAATGGATATGTCCCAGCCCATCAAGGGCAAAGCCCTCCCCACCATTGAATTCATCTACATGGAGCGCTGCTGCAGGAAAGCAGCATCCATCAACAAGGAGTCCACCACCCAGGCCATTCTCACTCCTCACTGCTACCAATAGGAAGAAGGTACAGGAGCTTCAGGACTCACACTACCAAGTTCAGGAACAATTATTACCCACTAGCCATCAGGCTTTTGAACCAATAGGGATAGCTTCACTCCATGCAAGGCTTATTGAGAAAGTAAGGAGGCATGGGATCCAAGAGGACATTGCTTTGTGGATCCAGAACTGGCTTGTCCACAAAAGGCAAAGAATGGTTGTAGACAGGTCATATTCTGCATGGAGGCCGGTGACAAGTGGTGTGCCTCAGGGATCTGTTCTGGGACCCCTACTCTTCGTGATTTTTATAAATGACCTGGATGAGGAAGTGGAGGGATGGGTTAGTAAATTTGCTGATGACACAAGGGTTGAGTGAGTTGTGGAAAGTGTGGAGGGCGGTTAGAGGTTACAACAGGACATTGATAGGATGCAAAACTGGGCTGAGAAGTGGCAGATGGAGGTCAACCCAGATAAGTGTGAAGTGGTTCATTTTGGTAGGTCAAGTATGATGACAGAATACAGTATTAATGGTAAGACTCTTGGCAGTGTGGAGGATCGGGGGATCTTGGGGTCCGAGTCCACAGGACACTCAAAGCTGCTACACAGGTTGACTCTGTGCTTAAGAAGGCATATGGTGCATTGGCCTTCATTAATCATGTGAATGAGTTTAAGAGCCAAGAGGTAATGTTGCAGCTATATAGGACCCTGGTCAGACCCCACTTAGAGTACTGTGCTCAATTCTGGTTGCCTCACTATAGGAAGGACGTGGAAACCATAGGAAGGGCTCGGAGGAGATTTACAAGGATGCTGCCTGGATTGGGGAGCATGTCTTATGAGAATAGGTTGAGTGAACTCAGCCTTTGCTCCTTAGAGCGACGGAGGATGAGAGGTGACCTGATAGAGGTGTAGAAGATAATGAGAGGCATTGATCATGTCAACAGTCAGAGGCTTTTTCCCAGGGCTGAAATTGCTAGCACAAGAGGGCACAGTATTAAGGTGCTTGGAAGTAGGTACAGAGGAGATGTCAGGGGTAAGTTTTTTACACAGAGAGTTGTGAGTGCATGGAATGGGCTGCCGGCGGCAGTGGTGGAGGCGGAAACGATAGGGCCTTTTATAAGACTCCTGGATGGCTACATGGAGCTTAGAAAGATAGAGGGCTATGGGTAAACCCTAGGTAGTTCTAAGGTAGGGACATGTTCAGCACAGCTTTGTGGGCCGAAGGGCCTGTATTGTACTGTATGTTTTCTATGTTTCTCTATTTCTATGTTTCTAACTTCACATGCTCCATCCCTGAACTCTTCCCACAACCTGTAGACTCACTTTCAAGGACTCTTCATCTCATGTTCTTTATATTTATTGGTTATTTATTTATTATTATTATTTTTCTCTTTTGTATTTGTGTGGCTTGTTGTCCTTACACATTAATCGTTTGTCTGCCTGTTGGGGGATTGATTCATTGATTCTATTCCATTTCTTAGATTTACTGTGTATGCTCACAAGCATCCAGATTTCAGCATGGCTTTTCACTGTGCAAGGCTGACTCCTCAATACACCACAGCTGTGGGCAGTGTACAACTGTAGTTCCCAGCAGTGCACTTACAAGAAGAACAATCTTTGTTCTGCCATGCAGCAACAGACCAATGCACCTTTCCTAGTGTTTGGGAGTCCATCATTGGCGAGTCTGGAGTTTGAGGCCTACTGTTCTGTGATTGGCATGTTCTGGGATCGAGTCGGAGGATCAGGGCCCAAGGGTTGAATCAGAATTCTGGAAGTCAAGGCCTACTGGCCAGAGCAATGTCTGCGATTCTCTGCATTTTCAATGGGGCCATCAATGTCCAATGTTTGCTAGCCTAAGTCATAGAGAAGTACAGCACAGAAACAGGCCCTTCAGCCCATCTAGTCTGAGTCTGCTGGAGACCTGTCCTAGGGTCAAAGGACTGTGTATGTGTGTGGGTGGGACGGAGGAATGGGGCCTGCTTTGCTGTTGTTGCTTTGTTGTTTGTTGTGTGCTGTGGTGTTCTGCTGTGCTGGTTAAATTATGTTGGTACCAGAATGTGTAGCAATAGTTGGGAGCTGTCCCCTACGCACCCTTGGCTGTGTTGGTTGTTAATGTAAATGGCGCAATTCACTGTATGTTTCGATGTACATGTGATAAATAATCTTGAATCTTGAATCTTAAATCTTTTGATTTAAATCAAGATTTAAATGCAGGATTGAAATCGAGGACGGGAACAGAAGGTGTTCAGCACTGTCTGCCTGGATTTGACCAGTCTCCCTCTCACTCACTGCTACCAGGGGTCGGTGCAGGAGACTTGGCTTTTGGGCAAGATTTGATCGGTGTGGTTTGTGTATTTGACTCTGTAGTTCATGTTATATACAGTATGCTTCTGATTTCTGGTTCTTATTTTTGTATTGTTATTTTGTGCAATTTTGATTGGGGCAGACTGCAACTAACGAGCAACATAGTGCAAAGTTGAACTGAACTGTACTAAACTGAACATTCTTGAACTGTTTCAAGGACTCTGTGGTGTGATGTTTAATATTCTGCATGTTATTCACTCGTTTTTGACCATTTGTGCAACTTGTTCTTTTTTTTGTGCATTGGGTGTTTGATGTTTTCTTTGAATGGATTCCATGGTGTTTCTTTGCTTCATGGCTGTCTGTGGGAAGATGAATCTCAGGGTTGTATACTGCATACATATTTTGAAAATAAATGTCTTTGAATCTTTGAATCATTGACTTTAAATCTTTACGGTCATAAATCATTTCTGAGCATCCGACTTTTCATCTGTCATTGGTATAAATGTTGAATGCTGGAAGCCTTCTACTGATCCTGGTAAATATTAATGAAGCTTTCTAGCATTTTGTTGAGAAAGAGTTCCTGACTTTCTCTCCAATGTTACCTTTGTTGTGAAGCATAGACCTGCCCATATTCCATGACAAATTCCATCCAATGGTACTATATCAAACCCCTGCAAAAAAAGTTTATGTAGATAAATGTCTTTGACTACAAGTCAGTCAGGTTGTGGCCTGCATGGAATATCCACAATGAGACAATGGATCCTGTAGGATGGTTCCTTGAGAAAACTGTTCAAGTTCCTTGGCAGGATACCTCATCACCAAACATTACCAATAAGCATCAAGACCTCAGTTGGCCAGTTGTAAGAAGAGCCCTCCCATTCAGAACCTTTGGGGCACCCAGAAGCTTAATTTTACTGCAAGCTCACGCTGACCTCAAGGTGGTTGCATTATGTATGAGATTGCTATTGATGCCTCCTGGATCATGCACTTGCCAATGTGGTCTGAAAAGAGATGTATTAGTCTCTGTTGAGGTCCATCTCCAGCAGCTTCATAACACGCCCTTTAAACTCATAATTATACTGAAGGGAGCCATTTGGCCTAGTCAGTCTATGTAAGCTCACAGTACTCCACTTACTCTCACTCCTCACTCCCTGGCATCAACTTCCCCACCTTCTCCACCGGCCCCACCCAGACTCTTCTCCACCCACCCACACTGATTATGGTTTGTTCTCAGGACATATACATCAAACTACTGATGGAACAGCATCAGCTTGGGGAGGATGCACGTTGATCTGCCCAAGATTTGCTGGTATTCACTTGAAAGGAGTGGTCCACCACCAGGCCCTGTTGACTGGTACAGCACAGGGTGCAGGAGAACGCGCTGAAGCTCGATGCAGCTGCCGCAAAGGTTGTGTGACAAAATGTTGCAGTACAGGGTACTAAAGTTACGCAGAATAGAATCAGTTCCTACGGCCAGATCTTTCATTCTGGCAAATTGTCTACCTGAGCTGGTCACATTTTCCAGTATTGGGCCCATATCGCTCTAAACATTTCTTATCCATGCACCTGTCTAAATGTCTTTTTAATGTTGTAATTGTCTAGCCTCGGTAGCTTCCTCAGGTAGCTCATTCCATATACCTGACATCATCTGTGTGGGAGAACTGTGTGTGTGGGTGTCCTCCCACCACTTGATATTGAGAGCTGGGAACTGTGTAATAACCACACAAACTCATTGCTAATGGAATATTTAAGGTGGAAATATTGATACCATGTTGGCATAATGTAATTATTGCAAGAGGATGTAATGATACACCTCGTACACTGAATAGAGACAATGCAATGTTCCTTATCATACAATTGTGCTGTAAGTTTCATGAATAAATTACAGTTTTGAAAAAAGGAAGTATTGTTACTTTTTCTGTCTTCCAACAGACTAGTCTTGGTGAATATCAGTCTCAGCCAGAATTGTCGACTGTTTTTGCATAAGAACATAAGAAATAGGAGCAGGAGTCGGCCATCTGGCCCATCGAGCCTGCTCCGCCATTCAATAAGATCATGGCTGATCTGACCGTGGACTCATCTCCACCTACCTGCTTTTTCCCCGTAACCCTTATTTCCCTACTATGCAAAAATCTATCTAACCTTGTCTTAAGTATATTTACTGAGGCAGCCTCCACTGCTTCATTGGGAAGAGAATTCCACAGATTCACCACTCTTTAGGAAAAGCAGTACCTCCTCATCTCTGTCCTTAATTTACTCCCTGAATCTTGAGGCTATGTTCCTAGTTCTAGTCTCACCCACCAGAGGAAACAACTTTCCTGCCTTTATCTTATCTATCCCTTTCATAATTTTATATGTTTCTATAAGATCTCCTCCCATTCTTCTGAATTCCAGCGAGTACAGTCCCAGGTGACTCAATCCTTCCTCATAGTCTAACCCCCTCATCTCTGGAATCAACCTGGTTAACCTCCTCTGCACTGCCTCCAGTGCCTGTATATCCTTCCTCAAGTGAGGAGACACAGTACTCCATACGTGGCCTCGCCAGTACCCTGTATAGTTGCAGCATAACCTCCCTGCTCTTAAATTCAATCCCTCTAGCAATGAAGGCCAACATTCCATTTGCCTTCTTGATAACCTGCTGCACCTGCACACCAACCTTTTGTGATTCATGCACAAGCACTCCCAAGTCCTTCTGCACAGCAGCATGCTCCAATATTTGACCATTTAAATAATAAACTGATCTTCCATTTTCCCTTCCAAAGTGGATGACGTCACTTTTACCAATGTTGTACTCCATCTGTCAGACCTTTGCCCACTCATTTAACCTATCTATATCTCTCTGCAGACTCTCTGACTCTTCTGCAAAATTTGCTTTTCCACTCAATTTAGTATCATCAGCAAACTTAGATATACTACACTCAGTCCCCTCTTCCGGACCAGTAATGTATATCGTGAACAGTTGTGGGCCTAGCATGATCCCTGCAGCACATCGGTCACTATTGATTGCCAACCAGAGAAACACCCATGTATCTCGACTCTCACTGTCTATTGGTTAACCAAATCCCTATTCATGATAATACTCACCCCCAGCTCTATGCATCCTTATCTTATGGGTAAGTCTTTTATGTGGCACCTTATCGAACACCTTCTGTAAATCTAAGGAAATAATGTCCATCAGTTCCCCTCTTGTTATATCTCAAAGAACTCCAGTAACTTTGTAAAACAGAACCTGCCTTTGCTGAATCCATGCTGCATCTGCCTGATGGATCCATTTCTTTCGAAATGCCTTACTATTTCTTCTTTAATGATAGCTTCATGCATTTTCCCAACTACAGATGTTAAACCAACTGGCCTATAGTTACCTGCCTTTTGCCTAGATCCTTTTTTGAACAGTGGCCCTCCATGAATGCTGCCTGATCGGCAAAGTTGATTCAACATTTTGTATATGTTGCATAGGGCATATGAAATATTTTGGAATATCGGCATTGATACATCCAATTTCTGTTCAGATATTTTTTTGAACCATTTTATTAATGCAGGCTGTCAGATCCTGGAGATCTGCAGCCATAAAATCTCCACTACTTTCTCCTTGATAATGTTAATTGCTGATGGGTAACATTTTCTTCTCCCCTCTCTGTGCAATGTGTGCTGCAATCCTCCTGACAGGATCTGAACTCAAAAGTTCTGAAAAGGGAGCCTTTAGTAGACAGAACAATGAAGTTTGTTTTTCACTCAAAGAATAAGCTATGCTTCTGTCTTTTCATTTATGTCTCACAACAGATTAGTCATTTCAGAATCAACACATACAAAATGGCGGAGGAATTCAGTAGGTCAGGCAGCATCTATGGCAATGAACAAACAGTTGACATTTCAGCCCAAGACCCTTCTTCAGGACCAAAAAAAAATAGAAACAGAGAAAACTTACAGCACAATACAGGCCCTTCGGCCCACAAAGTTGTGCCAAACATGTCCCATCCTTAGAAATTACTAGGCTTACCCATAGCCCTCTATTTTTCTAAGCTCCATATACCTATCTAAAGGTCTCTTAAAAGACCCTATCGTATCCGCCTCCACCACCGTTGCCGGCAGCCCATTCCATGCACTCAGTACTGTCTGAGTGAAAAAACTTACACCTGACATCTCCCCTGTACCTTTTCCCCAGCAGCTTAAACCTGTGTCCTCTTGTGGCAACAATTTCAGCCCTGGGAAAAAGCCTCTGACTATCCACACGATCAATGCCTCTCCTCATCTTACCAGGTCACCCCTCATCCTCCGTCGCTCCAAGAAAAAAAGGGTTCACTCAAACTATTCTCATAAGGAATGCTCCCCAATCCAGGCAACATCCTTGTAAATCTCCTCTGCACCCTTTCTACGGATTCCACATCCTTCCTGTAGTGAGACGACCAGAACTGAGCACAGTACACCAGATGGGGTCTGACTAGGGTCCTATATAGCTGCAACATTACCTCGTGGCTCCTAAATTCAATTCCACGATTGATGAAGGCCGATACACCGTACGCCTTCTTAACCACAGAGTCAACTTGCGCATCTGCTTTGGGCATATTATGAACTCGGACCCCAAGATCCCTCTGATCCTCCACACTGCCAAGAGTCTTACCATTAATACTATATTCTGCCATCATATTTGACCTACCAAAATGAACCACTTCACACATCCTCTGGGCTCCCCTCCCCCTTTCTTTCTCCCTATACCTCCCATCCCATGATCCTCTCCCTACTTCAGCCTCATATCCCTTTTGCCAATCAACTTCCCAGCTCTTAGCTCCATCCCTCCCCGTCCTGTCTTCTCCTATCATTTTGGGTCTCCCCTCCCCCTCCCACTTTCAAATCTCTTACTATCTCTTCTTTCAGTTGGTCCTGACGAAGGGTCTCAGCCCGAAACGTCGACTGTACCTCTTCCTATAGATACTCCCTGGCCTGCTGTGCTCACCAGCTTTTTTATGTGTGTTGCTTGGATTTACAGCATCTGCAGATTTCCTAGTGTTTGCCTTTCACACTTATCTGGGTTGAACTCCATCTGCCACTTCTCAGCCCAGTTTTGCATCCTATCAATGTCCCATTGTAACCTCTGACAGCCCTCCACACAATCCACAACACCTCCAACCTTTGTGTCATTAGCAAACTTACTAACCCATCCCTCCACTTCCCAGTTGGGTGAAGACACCCAATTGAAAGTTGAAGGGAGGGAATGAGGGTAGCTGTAAGGTGATGGATGGGTGGAGAAGAAGGAATCTGATAGGAGAGGAGAGTGCAAAGAGAAGATTTAAACTACTTTAGAGTACCTAAGGCTGTACTGTGAAGAGCCAAAGTAAAACTATGTTAAACAAATTAGTTGAATAACCTGGGATGCCTAAGTAATTCAACCAAAGAAAACTACTTGTGCTTAATGTGAAATCTGGATTGGTGCTGCATCCCATAACCAGCTACGCTCCCAAATTCTATCACTTAGTTCCAGAATTTGTTAGCTTTGACCTCACACATTTTTAGGTCCCTATACAGAACACTGAAATGTTTTAATGGTATTTTTTAAATGCTGCAGAGGCACAGCTATTAGATTAGATTAGATTCTGAGGACACGCAGTCCTCTTTTATTGTCATTTAGTAATGCATAATACATAATAATGCATGTATTATTAGGGCTAATGCCTTACAGCAACAGTGTCTTGGGTTGACTCCTGACTTCAGGAACTGTCCGCGTGCACCTGTCCAGGGTTTCCTCTGGGGTCCCTGGTTTCCAAACACGTGCAGCTAATTGGCCACTGGAAATAGCCTTTAATATTTTAGTCAGGTTTTCTCAACCTTTTTTTGCTTTTAACCGAGGGATCCGTTGACCCTAGGTTGGGGACCCCTGGTTTAAGTGAGTGATAGAAATTCAGAGGTGGGAGAGGGGGGAATGATAAAATTTGTGGTGAATTTAAAAATAGGATTAATATGAGAACAATATAAATTGGCAATTGAATGTCAGTACAGGCTCAATAGACTACAGGGCTGGTTACTGTGCTATAACTCTCTCTGTCCCTCTGATTTTATGGCTTCTGTGAGCTCCTTAAATCAAAATGGTTAAAGGTAATACAAGTGAACTGTAATTAGAAAATTATTCACTTTACTAAACAATTTAAAAATTAAATACTCATCTGACCTTAGCACAAAATAAAGTCACAAAGTGAATCATAATGTGTACACAGAAAAAAAATTAACACTTCATCAAGTATTTGTAGATATTAACAACATTGACATAGTTTTAAGGCGAGAGTTGAATTTCAGAGACTAGGGTTTGTTTAGTAGAAAATGTGGTAAATAATGGCAGAGCCCTGGAAATAGGGGCTGCATGAGGCCAGATTTGGAGGAATATTTATGCAGGGTGGAAGATTTGGATAAATTATAGAGATGAGGGGCAGTTCAGGAATTTGAATATGGAAATTGGAATTATATATCTGAGACTGTCAGATCAAGAAGATGGAGGTCAGTGAACATAAAGTTTAGGGGTGTTGAGAATTTGGCATGAATTAGAGTCAAGGAACCGAATTCTGGGATTGTTGTCAGCAGTAGACCACACATCCCCTCGAGTCTAGTCAGCCAGCAAATTAAATAAAGACTGATTTGTACATTAAATATATTTTGTTGTGTTCATTCTTTACCCTGTGCAGCCCTTGTCTAACAGCAAGAGACTGAAGGTTTAACACTCCAATTGATCCAGCCTCTATAACATCCAGCATGTTGATGAAACAAAATAGATGGTTATGGGCTATATAGGAAGGAAGGATTAAATTGATTGTGGAGATCATGAACTGAAGGGCCCATACTATGCTGCATTGTTGTAAATTCAGTTAGAGGAAGAACATTTCTTATTACCCATTCCCTTTGTTTCCAGATTTCCCTCCTAAATAATTGAATTGTAATTACAAGATGCTCTCTTACGCTGTTGACTCCACCAATAATCTATTTAAAGTTTTCTTCTAAACTGCTGGGATTCGAGTCAAATTGAGGAACTTGACCAATTCAACCCTCTTTCCCCCGGATGCTGCTACATATATGCCCTGTACTCTCTTCAAGTTTATCAGATCATGTCAGCAGTACGGTGTCTGTGAGGGAATGTGGCATTGTAGGTAGGATTTGGTTGAGGTTGTGCAACAGTTGTAATGAAAAACATACTGCAATGCTGCTGCAAGTAAATTTTTCATTTTACCGGTGCACAATACAATACAATGGCCTTTTTTCCTTAGAGCAACGGAGGATGAGAGGTGACCTGATAGAGGTGTATAAGATGATGAGAAGCATTGATCGTGTGGATAGTCAGAGGCTTTTTCCCAGGACTGAAATGGTTGCCACAAGAGGACACAGGTTTAAGGTGCTGGGGAGCAGGTACAGAGGAGATGTCAGGGGTAAGCTTTTTACTCAGAGAGTGGTGAGTGCATGGAATGTGCTGCTGGCAATGGCGTGGAGGCAGATACGATAAGTTATTTTAACAGACTTTTGGATAGGTACACGGAGCTTAGAAAAATAGAGGCCTATGGGTAAGACTAGTAATTTCTAAGGTAGGGACATGTTCAGCACAACTTTGAGGGCCGATGGGCCTGTATTGTGCTGTAGGTTTTCTATGTTTCTATGTGGTAACATTGACTTTGAAAAAATAATTATTTCTTGCCCTTTTCTCTAAGATACAAATAAACAGTCTCTTTGCATTTTGACTGAAGGCTTAAATTATTTGTGTTAGCATTGGTTTCAATTTGCATTGATTTTTCAGGACCCTTGAGATCAAAGTGGACAATTTTGTATTTGTATAATTAAAAAAAAACAGAAAATGCTGGAAACGCTTGGAAGGTCAAGAAGAAATACAGAGATAACAACGGCAGAGATACTTTACACCTATGACTGTGTGGCTAAGCACAGCTCCAATGCCATATTCAAGCTTGCTGACAGCAACACTGTTGTAGGCTAAATTATAGATGGTGATGAATCAGCATACAGGAGAGAGATTGAAAATCTGGCTGAGTGGTGTCATAACAACAGCTCTCACTCAACGCCTGCAAGACCAAGGAGCTGATTATAGACTTCAGGAGAAGGAAACCAGAGGTCCATGAGCCAGTCTTTATCGGATGATCAGAGATGGAGAGCGTTAGCAACTTTAAATTCCTGAATGTTACTATTTCAGAGGACCTGTCCTGGACCCAGCACATAAGTGCAATTGTAAAGAATACACAGCAGTGCCTCTACTTCCTTAGGAATCTGTGGAAACTCAACATGGCATCTAAAACTTTGACAAACTTCTATGGATGTGTAGTGGAGAGTGTATTGACTGGCTGTATCGCAGCCTGGAATGGAAACACCAATGCCATTGACCAATCCTACAAAAAGTGATGGATACGCCCAAGTCCATCAAGGGTAAAGTCACTGAGCACATCTAGAGAAAAGCAGCATCCATCATCAGGGAACTGCACCACCCAGGACATGCTCTCTTCTTGCTGCTGCTATTAGGAAAAAGGTACAGGAGCTACGTGACTCTCTCAACCAAGTCAGGAACAGTTATTATTGTTAGCCATAGGGCTCTTGACCAAAGGGGATATCTTCACTCAATTTCACTTGTCCCATCATTGAAATGTCCCCACAACCAGTGGACTTATTTTCAAAGACTCTTCATCTCATGTTCTCAATACTTATTGCTCATTTATTTATTATTTCTTTTTTTTTGTATTTGCACAGTTTTGCACTCTGGTTGAATGCCCCATTTGGGTGGTTCTGTTATGTTTATTATTCTTTAGATTTATTGAGTATGCACACAAGAAAATAAATCTCAGGTGGCATATATGCACTTTGCTAAAATTTATTTTCAACTTTGAACTTTAACCAAAAAAGCACATGGACAGTGGCTGCTGCAGTGCGGTGATAAGACAGTTTGTCAATGTAATTGGCAGTTTATTGGGGAATACTTGATTCAGCAATTCATTCCTAAAAAATTGTATTAGCCACAGGTACTGAATGAGATATCAAGAGTGACACCCAAAAGTAAGAACTTTCTAACTCAGAGGAGAGGTCATTACAAATTGAGCCACATATGGCTATCAATAGGTGAAACTATGGAGATATAGTGCGTACATCCACTTAAATCTGGGTGTGACATAAGCATACTGGAAATTATGTCTGAGTTTTTAGTGGACAATCCAATTTGCCATTTGTAGGGGAGGCAGGCCTATCAATCACCCCAGTGCTTCATACCACATCCTTAAGATTGCCCAACTTTTACCATACAGAGGTAAAAGAGAGTGTGGGCTTGTCTCCCACTCTCCCACAGCATAAAGGTGATGAATTAACAACTACAGTTGAATCTAATAGCCAACAGTTAAGTGACAAGTTCTTAAATTTCCTACCTGGCAGCTATTAAAAATCATGATCTCTTGACAGTCAATTAACTCCTTTTGCCTGCTGCCAGAATACTACTATGACACGTTTCACATTTCTTGTACTGGTAATCCTGCTCAATGTGGGCAGAAAGATATGCAAATAAATCAGATTTACAAAGTTGAAGTGGATCTTTTCACTTCTATTCATGAGCCCTGTGCTTTTATTTAATTCTACAATTACACCCCTATTATCATTCATTACAATGCTGTTCTGTAAAGTGAGAAGGGAAAGGAAGAGAACAACAAATCGTGTAAACTATGGCTCTCCCTCAGCACCTGAATTTTGCTTTTCTTAAAATCTAGATTATGAATGGAATAAATTAGAACAAAGCTGAACTATTTCATTGCAGGCAGTTGGAAGAGTCTACATGACCCATAGAAATAGTGGAGTAAATTTTGAAGTTGGTATTAAATTAATCGGGAGGGAAAGCAGTGGAAGGATAAAGTGAAAGAAAACAGGAGAAGGAGCAACAGAAGACAATAGAGAAAGCAAAGGGAAAGAGATTGTGAAAAAAATTGAGAGACAATGAAAGAAAAGCAACAAATCTATGAGCTGCAGGAGTGTTAGCAGGTTGGAGCTCTTCATTATCAACCAGAAAGTGCCAGAAATAACACTTATGTGGGTGTTCACGTGTGTCTATTTTACACAAAGTGCATGTATTTCCTTTATACTCAAGGACTTTGAACATAGAACATAGATTAGTACAGCACAGTACAGGCCCTTCGGCCCGCAATGTTGTGCCGACCCTCAAACCCTGCCTCCCATATAACTCCCCACCCTAAATTCCTCCATATACCTGTCTAGTAGTCTCTTAAATTTCACGAGTGTATCTGCCTCCACTACTGACTCAAGCAGTGCATTCCATGCACCAACCACTTTCTGAGTAAAAAACTTTCCTCTAATATCCCCCTTGAACTTCTCACCCCTTACCTTAAAGCCATGTCCTCTTGTATTGAGCAGTGGTGCCCTGGGGAAGAGATGCTGGCTGTTCACTCTATCTATTCCTCTTAATATCTTGTATACCTCTATCACATCTGCTCTCATCCTACTTCTCTCCAAAGAGTAAAGCCCTAGCTCCCTTAATCTCTGATCATAATGCATACTCTCTAAACCAGGCAACATCCTGGTAAATCTCCTCTGTACCCTTTCCAATCCTTCCACATCCTTCCTATAGTGAGGCAACCAGAACTAGACACAGTACTCCAAGTGTGGCCTAACCAGAGTTTTATAGAGCTGCATCATTACCCTGTGACTCTTAAACTCTATCCCTCGATTTATGAGAGCTAACACTCCATAAGCTTTCTTAACTACCCTATCTACCTGTGAGGCAACTTTCAGGGATCTGTGGACATGTACCCCCAGATCCCTCTGCTCCTCCCCACTACCAAGTATCCTGCCATTTACTTTGTACTCTGCCTTGGAGTTTGTCCTTCCAAAGTGTACCACCTCACACTTCTCCGGGTTGAACTCCATCTGCCACTTCTCAGCCCACTTCTGCATCCTATCAATGTCTCTTTGCAATCTTCGACAATCCTCTACACTATCCACAACACCATCAACCTTTGAGTTGTCTGCAAACTTGCCAACCCCCCCCTTCTACCCCCACATCCAGGTTGTTAATAAAAATCACGAAAAGTAGAGGTCCCAGAACAGATCCTTGTGGGACACCACTAGTCACAACCCTCCAATCCGAATGTACTCCCTCCACCATGACCCTCTGCTTTTTGCAGGCAAGCCAATTCTGAATCTACCTGGCCAAACTTCACTGGATCCCATGCCTTCTGACTTTCTGAATAAGCCTACCGTGTGGAATCTTGTCAAATGCCTTACTAAAATCCATATAGATCACATCCACTGCACTGTCCTCATCTATATGCCTGGTCACCTCCTCAAAGAACTCTATCAGGCTTGTTAGACACGATCTGCCCTTCACAAAGCCATGCTGACTGTCCCTAATCAGACCATAATTCTCTAAATGACCATAGATCCTATCTCTAAGAATCTTTTCCAACAGCTTTCCCACCACAGACCTAAGGCTCACTGGTCTATAATTACCCAGGCTATCCCTACTACCTTTTTTGAACAAGGGGACAACATTTGCCTCCCTCCAATCTTCTGGTACCATTCCCGTGGACAATGAGTACATAAAGATCGTAGCCAGAGGCTCAGCAATCTCTTCCCTTGCCTCGTGGAGCAGCCTGGGGGATATTCCATCAGGCCCCGGGGACTTATCTGTCCTAATGCATTTTAACAACTCCAACATCTCTTCTCCTTTAATATCAAAATGCTCCAGAACATCAATCTCACTCATATTGTCCTCAGCATCATCAAGTTCCCTCTCATTAGTGAATACCGAAGAGAAGTATTCATTGAGGACCTTGCTCACTTCCGCAGCCTCCAGGCACATCTTCCCACCTTTATCTCTAATCGGTCCAATCTTCACTCCTGTCATCCTTTTGTTCATCACATAATTGAAGAATGCCTTGGGGTTTTCCTTTATCCTACTCACCAAGGCCTTCTCGTGCCCCCTTCTTGCTCTCCTCAGCCCCTTCTTAAGCTCCTTTCTTGCTACCCTATATTCCTCAATAGATCCATCTGATCCTTGCTTCCTAAACCTCATGAATGCTCCCTTCTTCCACCTGACTAGATTCTCCACCTCAGTTGTCACCCATGGTTCCTTCTCCCTACCATTCTTTATCTTCCTTACCTGGACAAATTTATCCCTAACATCCTGCAAGAGATCTCTAAACATCGACCACATTTCCACAGTACATTTTCCTGCAAAAACATCATTCCAATTCACCCCCATAAGGCTATAAGTTCTAGCCTTATAGTGTTATATTTTGCCCTTCCCCAATTAAAGATTTTCCTGTCCTCTCTGATTCTATCCTTTTCCATGATAATTTTAATGGCCAGGGAGCGGTGGTCACTGTCCCCCAGATGCTCACCCACTGGGAGATTGTTGACCTGATCCAGTTCGTTACCTAATACTAGATCTGGTATGGCATTCCCCCTAGCCAGCCTGTCAACATACTGTGACACATGTAAGAATTACAACACGGAAACAGGCCATCTCGGCCCTTCTACTCCGTGCCGACCTCTTACTCTCACCAAGTCCCACCGACATGCACTCAGCCCATAACCCTCCATTCCATTCCTATCCATATATCTAACCAATTTAACTTTAAATGACAACATCGAACCTGCCTCAACCACTTCTGCTGGAAGCTCTTTCCACACAGCTACTGCTCTCTGAGTAAAGAAGTTCCCCCTCATGTTACCCCTAAACTTTTGCCCTTTAACTCTCAACTCATGTCCTCTTGTTTGAATCTTCCCCATTCTCAATGGAAAAAGCCTATCCACGTCAACTCTATGAATCCCCCTCATAATTTTAAACGCCTCTATAAGGTCCCCCCTCAACCTTCTACGCTCCAAAGGATAAAGACCTAATTTGTTCAACCTTTCTCTTTAACTTAGGAGATGAAACCTAGGCAACATTTTAGTAAACCTCCTTTGTACTCTCTCAATTTTATTGACATCTTTCCTATAATTCGGTGACCAGAACTGTACACAATACTCCAAATTTGGCCTTACCAATGCCTTATACAATTTCAACATTACATCCCAACTCCTATACTCAATGTTCTGATTAATAAAGGCCAGCATACCAAAATCTTCCTTCACTACCCTATCCACATGAGATTCCACCTTCAGGGAACTATGCACCATTATTCCTTGATCCCTCTGTTCTGCAGCATTCTTCAATGCCCTACCATTTACCATGTATGTCCTATTTTGATTAGTCCTAACAAAATGTAGCACCTCACATTTTTCAGCATTAAACTCCATCTGCCATCTTTCAGCCCACTCTTCTAATTGTCCTAATTCTCTCTGCAAGCTTTGAAAACCTACTTCATTATCCACGACGCCACCTATCTTAGTATCAGCTGCATACTTACTCATCCAATTTACCACCCTGCCATCCAGATCATTAATATATATGACAAACAACACTGGACCCAGTACAGATCCTAATTCCTATTTCCTATATCCTAAATCTTCTTGTTTCTAGCCTCACTAGCACGTGGCCAAGTGGTTAAGGCACTGGACTAGCGAGCTGAAGGTTGTGAGTTCGAGCCCCAGCCGAAGCAACGTGTTGTGTCCTTGAGCAAGGCACTTAATCACACATTGCTCTGCAACGACACTGGTGCCAAGCTGTATGGGTCCTAATGCCCTTCCCTTGGACAACACTGGTATCGTGGAGAGGGGAGACTTGCAGTATGGGCAACTGCTGGTCTTCCATACAACCTTGCCCAGGCCTGTGCCCTGGAGAGTGAAGACTCTCCAGGCGCAGACCCATGGTCTTGCAAGACTAACGGATGCCACCTCAAGCACGTGGCACAGGTAGCAATCCTGAGATTGCAACCCTGGTGGTCCTGTCCTTCAACTTTGCACCTAACTCCCTAAATTCTCTTTGCAGGACCTCCTCCTTCTTCCTATCCATGTCATTGGTCCCTTCATGGGCCACGACATCTGGCTGCTCACCCTCGCTCTTGAGAACACTGAGAACTCAAACTTAAGGAATGGAGTTGGACATCAAATGCATTGCTTCCCTAAAATGCTACTACTGTGGACATTTATAAAGAGCATTGTTGTAACATGGCTGTAACTTCAAATTGGTTAAATCCAAAATGACCATTGATTGGCAAAATGATAAACCCCAAGAAAATTGTGATACAGGAAGAGGGTGGCTGATCATCAAGATATTGTGTATCCAAAGCCTGGATAAGGAGAGTAATATTGAAATTACATGATAGAAACAAGCAATTTCACTCAGTGAACCCTGACGGTATTTTATTGTTTGCATAAGCAATCATGCTAGTCTTTATGTCCCTATTGTGTTCTGGACCACTTACTCACCTTCTTTCAATCATCAGACTACCTGTCTAACTATACACTGGTCAATGCTATTCATAGAGTTAGTGCTCAAACTGCTAGGTCAGGTCACTCGTCTGAGTGCTACTGGTACCATGTAACCCAGTACTACCTGTCGCATGGTCAGGTGGTTGGTAACTAAACCGTCGCCCCACCAGGCTTGCCTGGCGAGGAGGGTGGCTAGACGCCCTGCAGGATGAAAAACAAGACCTGTCAAGGGGCGGATGAACCCTCTCGTAGGGTCAACTGTCATCTAGCAAACACGTGCCGTGAAGTGCGGAAAGGCATCCCTTGCGTTGAAGCTTTGTCTGGCCATTCACTGCAATAGAACTTCCCCCAGCCGTCTTGGACTTCAACATGCCGCTGGATCCAGGAGGGGATGTCAAGAGAGTGGGTCTGGACCTGTGCAACCCCCTACTCATCTAAAATCCACTCACATGCACACTCTTCTTTTCTGAGGAATGGGGTACCCACTAACTGACTGAAAGGAACCATCATCATCCTATGGGATGGATAGCCAGAGAGACTCAAACTACCAAAGTAGGTGGCCAGACTGTAACCATACAAGCACACAATTCACAGGCTCAATCCGTGCCTATTGATTGAAGTAGTAATTTGTGTTAAAACAGTGTCAGGTATGCTGCATGTCAACCTGTAAACCACCTCGTATAGGAAGAACTGTTCTGGTGACATATAATCTCAAATTAAGCCAATCCCACTTTCCTTTGTCTTCTAGTCTGTAATTACTTTTTCTTTTCAAATAATAGAACAGTCTTTGCGCCTTTACACAGTGGCCCAGGAATTGTTGCAGTGAAGTGCTATGGTGCGACAGACCGGTGATTACTTCATTTGCTACTGCGAACTCCATCAAGTGCTGGAGCTGCAGAGTGAGTGATACACAGAGGTCGGAACCCAGAGCTCTGTTACTGGACACTTGTATGAACAGCATGTGTTTCTGAGGAGCTGGGGGAGCCATATCAGAGTTATAGGGTCATAAAGTAATACAGCATGGAGACAGGCCCCTTGGCCAATATGGAGCATGCTGACCAAGATGCCCACCTGTTAGTCCCATTTGCCCATATCTCTAAATCTTCCCTTTTCTTGTACCTGTTCAAGTGTCTTCTAAATATCTAAATATCTTTTAAATGTTGTATTTTACCTGCCTAAACTATTTTCTCCAGCAGATATTTTGTTGCATGAAGAAGTTGACTGTCTTGTTCCTTTAAATATTTTCCCTCTCTACTTAAATCTATGGCCTCTAATTTTTGGTTCACTTTCTCTGGGAAAAGTTATTCAAGAGTTATGAATAATTGGTTAGCAGGTATTAATTAAAATGAGAACCAGTCTTCAAATCAGTCTTCAATGCACTGAAGTGAGGCTGTGGCCTGATCCAGCTGCTCCAGGCTTCATGTCTCGGCACTCACTTTCATTCTAAATCTATCTGCTACTTTTATTGTTATCACAATTTGTTTTTCTTTCCTCTTTCTGCACATTGGGTGTTTGACGGTTTCTATTTTTTTATATATTGGTTCTTTGTTTTGTGGCTGCCTGTAAGGAGATGAATCTCAAGGTTGTATAATGTATACATACATTGATAATAATGATGCTTTCTTTGATCTTTGAATTTAAAATTAAAACTCATTCACACTTTAACTTCTACTGTACCAGTCATTATATGCAGGACATTCTGATTCTGTACCACTGTAATGACATGGGAAGAAATTAAATGAATTTTCATATCAAATGACCCTCACCTTGAGATCAGAGAAGGCATTAAGTGGCCATCAACACACATAAAGGTTGCTGGCGAACGCAGAAGGCCAGGCAGCATCTCTAGGAAGAGGTACAGTCGACGTTTCAGGCCGAGACCCTCGGCCCGAAACATCAACTGTAGGAAGGGTCTTGGCCCGAAACGTCGACTGTACCTCTTCCTAGAGATGCTGCCTGGTCTGCTGCGTTCACCAGCAACTTTTATGTGTGTTGCTTGAAATTCCAGCATCTGCAGATTTCCTTGTGATTAAGTGGTCATCTCCTGTTTTATCCCTGCCACTTAATACATTGCTCAAAGCCTGTCTGTTTTACCACTTAATATTCTTGCTATTTGAATATCCAGGGAGACATCTCAATACTGTAACAGAAGTTAGAATATTTTGGATATCGGGAATTTTGTTGTTTGCACTCCTCTGGCATTCGAGTATTCAAAGATGTTCAGCCATTTGAACTGTGCTCCCATCATGGCTACCTGTTCACATTCCAAATATTAGTAAGGAGGGAATTTTAGCTGTAAACACCATTGGTAATAATTTATTGTTGTCTTTGTATTTAAGTATAAAATGTGACCGAAAGCACAAGAGGTGCTGGAATCTGGAACAACAAGCACTTTATTGGAGTAATTCAACGGGGTCAAACAGCATTCGTGCAGGAAAAGGATGTGTCAATATTTCAGGTCAAACCTTCAGGTCAAACCCCAGCGTCAGGTTTTTGATTCAAAATGCTAAAGACAAGACAAAAAAGAAGAAGAGACAGAAGAGAAACAAGGTGGAAGAGTGGGGCAGAATGAATGGAAAATACAGAGCTGGTTTGAGAGAATGGATAAAGCTAAGAGAAGGACAGGAGGTCCTGATGCAGGGTCTTGACCCCAGACGTTGACAATTCCTTTTCATCCACAGATGCTGATCAACCTGCTCATCTCCTCCAGCAGGTTATTTATTGATAAAACATTGCCATTAAGTGCAGTATGGAGAGAGAAGAAATCCAGTAGGCCTGGTAATGATGAAAAAAGACACTTCATACCTAACTCCTTCCAGTCTCTAGTGACTTAATCGCAACAGCTTAAGGTCAGGAA
This sequence comes from Mobula hypostoma, assembly GCF_963921235.1. Taxonomy (NCBI): domain Eukaryota; kingdom Metazoa; phylum Chordata; class Chondrichthyes; order Myliobatiformes; family Myliobatidae; genus Mobula; species Mobula hypostoma. The sequence goes on along the minus strand of NC_086103.1, from coordinate 82,805,661 downwards.
TCAGAGGGAAACCTGAGGAGAGAAGAAATGCTGTGAAATTTGAAAGCCTCGATTGAGTGATGTTCTGAGGCAAGCTTCAGGCGATCTCTTTTATGAAGATGATTTTCCAGCAGTGTGAACCACTCAAGCCAGCTTGACCTAATTTCCTGAGCAAAGCTTATATGTGGAATGCTGACTAACGCAGACATCGAACAGAATGCAAGAGTGAGTCACAAGTGACCTCTCAAATACATAGGCAGCATGAGCAATTTGGTCCTAGGGGTCTGTTTCTGTAGTGTATTTCCCTATGCCTGGAGAGGACGCTAGCACAATAGGTCCTTCACAACCACATGGTGTCTCTAAGGCTCCATACCAATAAGAATACTTCAAGTTCAAATTCAAGTTTAATAGTCATTCACCATACCCATGAATACAGCCAAATGAAGCAGTGTTCCTCTGGGGCCAAGACACAGTACCAACAATCACATACAGCACACAGCACAGCACAGCACACATATAGTTACAACAGCAGAAAAACATACAATCACAAAAAAGTATATAGTCCAAGTCCCTGAATGGCATGACCTGTAGATTGATGGTGCATGGGATGTTATCCTGGAGACACATTTCTCATATAACAAGCATTCAACAGTTCTTCATCATGCGCTAGTGAAGCCGCAAATGAACCCAATCCAGCCTGTCTTCTGCTGAGCAAACACTGGAGGGCAGCACCAATGGGAGTGGCCAGTCTTCAACCCAGCCTGGACTCCAGTGCACCTGCCACGCCTCTGTCCTCTTCCACACCACCTCCACTATCTCCTTCTCTGGGTGATTGCAGGTGAGACAGTGGCATGAGGGCCTGTTCTACGCAATAACCGAGCACACACAGCTCCACCGCCATCAGTCTTTCCAATGAACCAGTGAACCAGACTTGCAGTGTTCTACATTACTATTGTCCATTACAATCATTTGCACCATTTGTTGGACTGTGCCTTCTTCCTTGGGTGGTTGTGCAAGCAACACTGTATGCAACAAGTTTAGCTCCAACACTATCCAGCAAATTGCTTGTGGGGTAGAGCTGCATATTTGATGTTTTTAATGTCCAGCGGCATCCTGCAATCAAGAAAAATATGTAAAGGATGAAGAATTACACCAGTGGTTTGACCCAGAGAGACTGCTTGTGACCAAACATACTGCCATCTTTCTTGAAGCTCTTGTGCTTTATAAGGTGGCAGCAACTCTGTCTACAGCACGGTTCCACAACAGCAAGGTGAGAACTAATAACAACACTATCTTTAGTAGCATTTGATAAGTGAGAAATGTTGGCTAAGACAGCAACAGAGCTCAATTGCTCACCTTACTTAAGAGGTAGATGGGGTCTTAATTTAACCACTTATCTGTGAGGTAAACAAAAAAGTTTTCTCACGTTGACTTGTAGTATATTTAATATTTCAGTAATATTTAAGTAATATTGTAAATATATTGTTTGATTAAGCTTTTCTTCGTTGCTTACATAATTCATTATGGGTAAGATGTAAAAAGTATGTGAATGTCACTAAACCATCAAGTGACATATGTGAGCACCTCACTAAAAGAAAAAGTAAGTAGATAAATATCCCCGCCCTTTCAATTGGTTTCTGAAGTAAACATGACTCTTGGTTAATAGAGCAACCAATTAATCATGTAAAAAATCTTTGACCAATTGATCTCCTTGGTCATTGAGTTGAACCAAGATACTGCAAATGGCTGTGTGACTTAGATTCATAGTGTGATCAACATTGAAACAGGCTCTATGACACACCTAGTCTGTGTCAACCATTGAGCACCCATTCCAGTAATCGTACTGTAATCTCATCTCCCAATACCTCCATCACCTCCCCTCTTTCCCCCTTCATCTCCCCTCCCACTGCCTCTTGCCAATTATGTGCACTAAGAGCAGTGTACAGTAACCAATTCACTGTCAACTTGCATGTCTTTGGATCATGGGAAGAAATGGGAAGGCCTACAGGAAATCCACCGAGTCACAAAGAGAATGTGCCAACATACAAACTCTGTGTAGACAGCACCGAAGGTCAGAAATGAACATGGGTCACTGGGACTCTAACAACGATGTTGAAGTTCTGTGCTGCCATCTGCCTTGTGTGCAGTTCTGGTCACCCCACTACAAGATGGATGTGGAGGCTTTGGACATGTCGCTGAAGAGGTTTATCAGTTTGCTGCCTGGATTAGAGGATATTAGATATAAAGAGAGGTTGTACAAACTAGGAGTGCTTCCTCTGGAGCATCAGAGACAAATGAGAAAAACTATTAGAGCCATAGATAAAGTAGAGAGTCAGGTCTCATAACCAGGATATCAATGTCAAATTCTAGAGGGCATAAATTTAAGGTGGGGGGGGTGGTAAGTTTAAGGCAGATGCAGGGCAATTTTTATACAGCCAACAGGTGACTGGAATGGACTGCAAGAAATGGTAGTGGAAACAGATAAGATCATGGCATTTAAGAGACATATAGACATATACAGGAAGATGAAGGGAATGGGATGTCACGTGGATCTCAGCGGGAATGAGCATCAGGGTGGCATTGGATGCATGGCTGGGGCAGTATGTTACAAAGTGATGAAATGATGCTGCAATAATGCAACTCAAAGAATAAATCTTCCACTGCTGACAAGCCAGAGTAGAATTGGATCGTTTGTCGGGAGGGTGCAGAGTAGTGTACATTGGTAGAAAGCTCCTCCTCACATTAAGGCTTCTGTAGACTGTGCAAGATATCTTGAGTAATACTAAATATATGGTTGGCTTCCACCATAATTGATGTCACTTTATATTGAAGGATGTGAAGCAATAGGTTTTCCCATGAGCTGTTGAGAAGCCAACAAATAATCACAGTCAAATCAATGCAAATGTTTTTAAACGATTACCTTCTACAAAAAAAATGGATATAATTGCAGGTGATAAAGGAATCTTGGCCACACTATTTCAAGTTAGTAGCCAATTTTAGGTGAATTGGTGTCCTTTAGGAAATTGTCTCAGATGCCCCTGGGCTTGTTTCACTTCAGGGAAGCTGACGTCAGTGCAGTGCCAGCTGTGGGACTAATGATGTTATTGACCCTGAAGGTGACTTTGCTTCCACTGCTGGCAGACATTTGGGGGGATATCAATGTTGTTGTTGACTCACAAAAAAAAGCATGGAGCACGTTCTGTTGGCTCCAGGACTGGAACAGCACCACTACGTCACTGCCTGCATCTCTCAACCTCGTTGTTCAAAGGCCAGCATTATGGTTGGTAATTTACCAAAGCTCCCTTCACTGGTTTCAGCCTTGGTTTGAAATCAGTTTTCAGTTGTGCACTGCTCCAACATCAATCTGCAGTTAGGTTATAGGAGTTGATTGGATTGATACACCATATGCCCAGAACAAGAGTGAATGCTGTGTTGCCTCTCCTCTGTGTCTTGTCTTATCTCCCTGGTCGTCTTTTCGTCCACTATGCTACAACAACCATAAAGAGGGTACTTCAAACACTGATTTAATTCCCACCCACCCCTCACGGTTTCCTACTGAAACTGGCCAGGTTCCGATTTCATGAATCTTTGTGCTAATTCCATTGTACTTCTCTCAACAAAGCATTGGCCCATTCTACAAAAGTTTTCAGGAGATTAGAGTGGATACTAACACCACACTTAGTGCATGTTCAGCACAGCAAAACAAAGTGAACTCCAACTCTGAAGCATGTGATCATACACAAGCTCATTACAATGAGTACATTGTCAATTTCAGGTGACTATCTGTACTTGCAGAAGATTTGAAATGTTAAAAAGTCAATTCCAATTAACTCTATATATAAACAATGCTTTCCTTAAAAGAAAAGAAACTGGCATCTTTCTCCAAGAAGCAGCATAATGAAACATTATTGATGTGTCATTGATATGGATGAACCATTTATCACAAGCATAATTCAAAAGTATGTATACTTGGTTGATGTAGTGGGTGTCACAGTGTGTAACTGGTAGAGCCTAGGTTCAAGCCTGGCCTCTACTGCTATGTACTTGCTTGTCTTTCAGGTGATTGTATAGGGTTTCTTTAGGTGTCTTCCTTCCACATCCCAATGATGTGCTAGTTGGTATGTGAATTGGAAACTATATTGGCCCTAATGTGTGTGAGTAGAATCTAGAGGGTGTTGATGCAAAATGTGCAGAGAATGAAGAATGAGATTAATGTAAATAGGTAATCATCATCATCATTACGTGCCATGTCATATGACGTGGGCGTTCATGGTCCTTGACCATGATTTTTCTTAGCAAATTTTTCTGCAGGAGTGGTTTGCAATTTTCTTCTTCTGGTCCATGTCTTTACAAGATAGGTGACGCTCAGCCATGAAAATAGGTATTATTTTTATTTAAAAAAACCACAGGAATTCTGCAGATGCTGGAAATTCAAGCAACATACAGCAAAGTTGCTGGTGAACGCAGCAGGCCAAGCAGCATCTATAGGAGGAGGTGCAGTCGACGTTTCAGGCCGAGACCCTTCGTTATTTTTATTATTAAGGTTTATTGATTATAGTTCAGTGATCAGTGATCAGCACAATCATGCCCTCAATTCTAATCAACAAGCTACAAGACCTGTGAATCTGTACCATCCTCTGCAACTGGACCCTTGACTTCCTTACCGAGAGACCACAGTCAGTGCGGATCAGAAATTACATCTCTTCCTTGTTGACAATCATCAGTGACACACCTCAAGGATGCGTGCCTACTCTACTCTTTCTGCATCCATGACTGTGTAGCTAGCCACAACTGAAACACCTTCTATAAATATACAGATGGCACAACTATTGTTGGCAGAATTTCAGATGGTGAAGAGAAGGCGTATAGGAGCAAGATAGATCAGCTGGTTGCACTCAAAATCAGTAAGACCAAGGAATTGCTTATGGATTTCAGGAAGTGGTAGCTAAGAGAACACACACTTATCCTCATCAAGGGATTAGCAATGGAAAGGATGAGCAGTTTCAAATACCTGGGTGTCAACATCTCTAAAGATCTATCCTGGGCCCACCATATTGATGCAATTACAAAGAAGGCATTACAGTTATAATTCATTAGGAGTTTGAGGTATGTCACCGAAGATACACACAAATTTCTACAGATGTACCATGGAGAGGATCATAACTGGTTGTATCACCATCTTAGATGGAGGGGCCACTCCACAGGATTGGAAAAAGCTGCAAAAGTTATAACCTCAGCCAGCTTGATCATGGGCACTCGCCTCTCCAGCATTGAGGGCATCTTCAAAAGGTGAGGCTTCAAAATGGCAGCATCCATGATTAAGGACCCCATCACCCAGGACATGTCCCCTTCTCATTGTGACCATCAAGGAGATGGTACAGGAACCTGAAGGCACACACTCAATATTTCAGGAATCAGATTTCTGAATGGACAATGAATCACATGAACATTACTTCACATTTTTTTCTTCTCTTTTTGCTTTACCTAATTATTTTTTAATTTACTCTTTCTCTCTCTCACACACACACACACACACACACACACACACACACACACAGACACACACATACATATGTTATTGTAATTCATAGCTTTTTTGTTATTATTTATTGCAATGTACTGCTACCACAAAACAACTAATTTCATGACATATGCCAGTGATATTAAACCTGATGCTGATTCTGAAAAATAGGTAGTCAATGGTTGGACCTAGTGGTCCAAAGGGCCTGTTTCTGTGTGGGGTATCTCCATAAACTTTGATATTAATAGCTGAGGGAGGAATGTTGGCCAAGATGCTGACAAGACCTATTCTGCTCTATTGTAAATAGTACCAAGTGTGATTAATTGTTCAATTAAACCACTAATAAATAGGAGCTCAGTTTAACCTCCCACCTGAACAATGACACAAAACTGCTGTAAAATTCAGCAGGTTTAAATCAACTGATTGCTGTGCAATAGTGTAGCAATTAGTTCACTGAATGTGCTCTAATCAAAAGAAAATGGCTATCCATTCCTAAATGAGTAGCAATGGAATTACAATCTGTTGAGGGCTATACACTTGGCTCTATTTTAGGTTCCTCTCTTCCTTTTGATTTGAAACGCCTCAAACAGGTCTCTAACCCGATAGTTAAATATACCTCACGTATTTGGTTTCAATTCAGAAAATTTTTTGATCTTAACCAATTTGGGCTAGTGATTCCTATTTTAGGTAACATTTTTTCCTCCCTCTTTCACAGATCGTGCTTTTCAAATTTGGAAGACTAAGGGTATTTCACGGTTTCTGGATTTATTTTTAGATGGTTCCCTTATGTCTTTTGAACAATTATCTAATAAATATAATTTATCAAGAATACATTTTTTTAGATATCTACAAGTTAGAAATTTCCTAAGTACTATACTTTCTTCCTTTCCAATGCTTCCTCCTACATATATTTTAGATACTATAATTAACCTTAATCCATATCAAAAAGGTGCATCGGCTATGATTTATAATATTATTATGAAACTTAGGAAAGTTCCATTTGATAAGATTAGGGTAGATTGGGAACAAGAATTGGGTTCTATCATTTCCGTGGATGACTGGGGGCAGATTTTACAATTAGTCAATACTTCCTCTATCTGTGCTAAACATTCCCTAATTCAATTTAAAGTTGTTGATAGAGCACATATGTCCAAAGATAAATTAGCTCGTTTTTATTCTCATATTAATCCTTTTTGCGATAGATGTCCGGGACAGATAGCCTCTTTAACTCATATGTTTTGGTCTTGTCCTACTCTGGAAACTTTTTGGAGAGACATTTTTAATATTATCTCAAAGGTATTGAATATAGATATCTCTCCTCACCCTATTACTGCTATCTTTGGATTACCTAAAATTTCCAGAAATCTTTCTCCTTCAGCCCGTAGAATGATTGCATTTCTTACTTTAATGGCGAAAAGATGTATCTTACAACATTGGAAAGAGCTTAATGCTCCAACTACCCTTTTTTTGGTTTTCTCAGACAATATTATGCTTGAATTTGGAGAAAATTAGAAGCAATCTCTATGATTCCTCACTTAAATTTGAACAGACCTGGAGATCTTTTATTCAATATTTTCATTTAATGTAATTTTTTTTCTTCTCTTTTTTGCTCCATATTTATATTCCCTTCTTGGTTTTTTTTACTGTTTTTAATGGAGGTCGGGTTTGAGGACATGATTTTAAGTTCTTTAACTCTACTTGGTTCCAAGTTAGCCCATTGCTTTGCTTTGCTTTTAGTTTAGTTGCATGGTGGGTTTTTTTGGGGGGGGTTTTTGGGGCTTTTTTTCCGTTTCTCTATTGATATATATATATATATAAAAATTAGTATACTATTATGTTACCTTATTACGTTATGTTTAAATTACATTGTTTGTATCATTTTTTATCTGTATTAATATCTCCTGTAATTTTATTATATTCTAACAGTGTATTAGTGCCTATATGGCTTACCTTTTTGTATACTTATTCAATAAAAAGATTTAAAATAAAAAGGAAAATGGCTGCAAATTCCACTAAGGAAATTCCCCACACCTGAGAAAAAATAAAATAAAACCTTGGGACTTCTGAGGTATAATAATACTAACTATAAGGGATGACCTTGTTGAAACCTATCAAATTTGAATGGCCTCGATAGACTGGATGTGGAGAGGACGTTTCCTATGTTGTGAGAGTCTAAGACCAGAGGACAGAGACTCAGAATACAGGGGCATCCTTTTAGAACAGCGATGAGGGGAAATTTATTTAGCCTGAGAATGGTGAATCTGTAAAACTCATTGCCACAGGCGGCTGTGGAGGCCAAGTCTTTATGTATATTGAAGGCAGAGTTTGATAGATTCTTGATTCGTCAGGACATGAAGCATAGGGGAGGAAGGCAAGAGATTGGGGCTGAGAAAAATTGGATCAGCATGATGAAATGGTGCAGCAGACACGATGGGCCAAATGGCTCAATTCTGTTCCTATATATTATGGTCTTATGGTCTAACTATAGAAGGCCAGAAAATTGAGGGGCTAGCATTTTGAAAGCTACAATTAAATATGCAAAGACTGGTATTTCCCATAAACAGGAGGACTGTAGAACCAGGAAAGTCTTTTCAAAAAAGGCTAAAGAAAGTCCATTGATGGGGTACTGACTGCAAAATCAAAACATGATTTGCCAGATTTAGCTTGGTAATTCGTTTATTGTTGTCTCATGTTCTGAGATGCAGTGAAAAACTTTTGTTTGCAAACCATCCAGACTGATCATCCCACACATGAATATGTTGAGGTAGTACAAAGGAACAATAAAACTGAATGCAGAATATAGTTTAGTTACAGAAAAAGTACTTTTCTGTAGACAAATAAATTATGAGAGTCATGATAAGGTACACCGAGAGATCAAGAGTTTATCATTACTTGCTCAGACAAGAGTTTATTCTGACTTTGATCAACCGTTCAAACATATAATTAAATAAGAAGTGCAAAAAAGGAAAAAAAAATAGCAAGGTAGCATTCATGGGTTCATTGCCATTCAGAAATCTGTTGGTGGAGAGGAAGAAGCTGTTCCTGAAACATTGAATGTGTCTCTTCAGGCTCCTGTACCTCCTCCTGAAAGGCAGCAATGAGTAGAGGGCATGTCCTGGACAATGCAGGCCCTTCATGATGGATGCAGCCTTTTTGAGACATTAACTTATAAAGATGTGCTCGATGCTGGGGAGGCTAGAGCCGATGATGGAGCTGATTGAGTTTGCAACTTTCTACAGTTTTTTCCAAACCTGTACAGTGGCTTACCGGTTAGAATGCTGTCCACAGTACATTTGTACATATTTGCAATAATATCTGGTGATATACCAACTCTCCTCAAGCTTCTAATGAGATCCAGCTGCTCTCATACCTCTTTTCCAATTGCATCACTATGTTGGGCCCAGGATAAATCTTCAGAGATGATGACACTCAGGAACTTGAAACTGGTCACATTTTCTACTGCAGATCTGTTGACGAGGACTGGTGTGTGTTCCCTCAATTTTTCCTTTCTGAAGTCCACCATCAATCGCTTGGTCTTATTCACATTGATTGCAATGTTGCTGTTGCGACATCACTCAACCAGCTGACCTACCTCACTCCTGTGCTCCTCCTCGTTAGCATCTGATATTCTGCCATTAACAAAGTACAGTAGTCATGTCATTGGCAAATTATAGATAAGAGATTGAGCTGTGCATAACTACACACACCTGGGTGTAGACCGAGTAGAGCAGTGGGCTAAGCATGCTTCCTTAAGGTGCACCAGTGTTGATTGTTAGTGAGGATCAGATGTTATTTCTGATCTGCACTGATTGTGATCACTCAAGGATCCAGTTGCAGAGGGAGGTACATAAGCCCTGGGTTTGGAGCTTGTGGAGGGTATGAAGTTGTTCAACACTGAGCTGTAACCAATATGCAGCAGCTTGATGTAGGTATTGTTATTGTCCAGGTGATCTGAGGATCAGTGGAAAGCCAGTGAGATTACAGTGAGCCTGGAGACCCATTTTGGTGGTAAGCAAATTGCAGTGGGGGCAAGTACTTGCTTACACAGGAGTTGATTCTGGTCATTATCAACTCCATAATGAACAGACCTCTGATGCCCCAATGTGCTGGCACTGTCAAAACTGCAAGGTGGTTGGCATTTCCTAGTGTTCCTACCAAAGCAAGCATGGTAAAAGCACAGGCCTGTTTCGCAGCCGTGGGTGTCCTTATGTTGGGGTCCTTGCTGACTGGTCCTATTGAGGTGAAGAAACGAGGAGGAGGAATGATGCATCGCTGGCCAGCTGAGTGTAGACTATCAGCCATCTTAGCAAGCTCCCTATAGTTATTCACAGGTGTATCAGGAAGATTTATACAAACAACATACATCAAAGTTGCTGGTGAACACTGCTTTTTACTGCATGAAGACTTCTTTAAAGATAAAACATGGATGCTGATTTCCCTGCAGAGACAGGGCATGTTCCAGTAGCTCTGAAGGCTTACCAGTGCAGAAACTGGGTCAGGAGAGCAACTGTTTGGCGTGCTTAGACTCCGATAATCCACAAGTCTGCAAAAGGTGAGTTTCAGCGATGGGTATTTATCATGTTCAGCAGACTCACAACTCTTGCAGCCGTGGAATTGCTGAGTGACACTACCAGGTCATCTGTGGAGATTTCTCGCGAGGTGAACTGGGACTCAGTTTGTACAGATCCAGCAACAGCATTTTTCTGTCAAAACTCCGGCAGTTTCAAAGCATCTGCATTGGCTGAAATGTTCGATAACTCTGGAATCGTCCTAGAGTATCGGGGTCATCAATGTAGGTTTCCACAAATTAAAAAATTGAGGGATTTTATGTTTAATGAAACCTGTAACACATTTGATTGAACTCCAAAACCTAGACAACAAAGGCACACTAAAAACCTTTTACGTAATAACATCATTATGTCTAACCAGCTTCTTAAAGTTGTAATGTCGGTGGCTGTGAATTATGTACGTTTCTCCCAGCTACATTACCCTACCAGTAAAACTGGGCGGTGGTTATTGAGGCTGCTCACCCTGCTCCTCTTGGGGATGGGATGGTTGTCACCTTTCTGAAGCAGGAGGGAACCTCCGACTGCAGCAGTGAGAGACTGATTACATCCTTGAACACTCCGGGCATTTGGTTGGCACAGGTTGTCAGTCACTTACCAGTTACACCATCAGAGCCAGACACCTTGCAAGAGTTCACCCTCTTGAAAGATGTTCTGATGTCAGCTTGTATGACAGAGATCACAGAGTCAGCAGAAGTTTCACCTTATGGGAAGTAATGGCCTGCAAACTCTGCCACAGCTGATGTGCATTTAGTTCCATTTCTGGCTTCACTCCCAAAATTGCCTTCCATCGGTTGTACCTGGACTTCTTGTGCAGTACTGGCTCATTAGTCTTGAATGCCACAGGTCTAGCCCTCAGCAGACACTGAATCTCCTGGTTCATTTACAGCTTTTGGTTTGTGTAGGTCCGCTTTATTCTCGAACTCATCCACACTGGTCTTGATGAAGAGAATAATACACACAATGTGCTCTAGAAGCTCGGTAGGTCAGGCAGCTCTAAGGATGAGAATAAACAGTTGACATTTCGGGCTGAGGCCCTTCATCAGAACTAAACTCACATAGCAGTGAGGGTGGTGCATAGAATCCGGAGGGATGAGCAGCGGGAGAAACAATCAAATGAACACAGGTTCCTGGGATCCTCACTGGGTCCAGAATGGGGGGCCTGCAAATGTAGCTGGAAGCCACGAGGTAGAAGATGGCAGCAAAGACGTGGCTGTGACAGCGAGTCCGGGTGAGCATGTGGTTGAAGAGTTGGAGAGCATCAGAGATTACAATGGGGGAGCAGTGAGAGAGAGAGTCTTACTGAACTCCCTTTGAAGAGAAGATTTAAACTTCTTCAGGGTAGACATACCTCGAAGAGACTTCCCAGTGGAGCAGCAAGTCATTGACACAAGAGGTACTGCAGGTGCACCCGGTCCTGATGAAGGGTCTCAGCCCAAAACGTTGACTGTTTATTCCCATCTGTAGATGCCACCTGACTTGCTGACTCCTCTAGATCATTGTGTGTATTGCTCTAGATTTCCAGCACCTGCTCTAGAAGTTCAGTATCTCTTGTGTGTTGATGAAGTGGGTGACAACTGTGGTATATTAATTTACATTGGAAGATGAATCCCTATACACTGTACTGTCCATCAATTCAAAGCAGTTGTGTGAGTACTCCTTCAGCCTTCCTTGACCATATGTTCTTGGTCCTCTTTTGGACCTTCCAAATTGTGGGCATGGTAAGCGTTCTTGATGCTGGTGTAACAGTGGTCAAGTTTGTTGGCTGCTCTGGTTCCATACATGATATGTTGGTTGCAGTTGATCAGAGACTTCTTCAAGCTGTCCTGGTTGAAATCTCCTGCAATGATAGGGAAGACATTAGAATGCACTAGGGAGTGGGATAGGGGATTCCTTTAAGCCTGGTTGTACATGTTCTCAAGCTTTTATATCTTCAATCTCACAGGAGAGGTAAAAAGAAAGAATGAGTGGGGTGAGAGGGGTCCCGAGTTGTCGGCTCCTTTCCCAAGGCAGTGGAGAATGTGGACAGAATCAACAGAGCGAAGCTTGGCTTTCGAGATTGGCCAGGCTGCCTTCTTGTCTCCTGCTACAATGAAACAAAGAAGATTGGTGAAAAGCAAAAAAAGTCTGACATTGGTGGTTAACTAAGGTTTATTAAGTTATTGAAAATTTTGTCTCTTCAACATTGAAAGCAGTTATATAGTTTATTCATATTTTTGACAAATGGAACAATGAAACTGATTTCATGGACATGAGGAATTTGCTAGCTATATTGTAGAGTCCAGTTAATTGGGACAACTCTTAAAGAACAAAAACTGATCGAGAAAATAGCCAAGATTCCCTTTGTTTATTTGGAACAATATGCTACTTAGATGGGATAGGAGTCTTTTGCCAAACGGTTTCTAACTAACATCGGTCACGCACACTAATGTAGTCATTAGACACTACACTGTACTTAGAGCCAACACTTCTTTAACAGCATCAGTTGCATGTGCATTATCCATTTGGGCTGATGGATGTCAATTCAAAAAGCAGTGATTTTTGATACTTTTGTTTTTTAACTTTAAAAAAAATCAGACCCTTGCCAAGAGTTAGTGACTACACTATTTATTGTTGGATTGCAACATTATTTCATGCAGAAAGGCAATTAAGTCAATCCATTATCTGCATTTGATGTTTTGCCGATTTCGAAAATTTGTAGTCAATCAAAAGAACTCAGCAGTGTACACTGGATAAATTTCTCCATAGATTACTATCAGCAATTAATACATAGTTTTATAGTACCATTGTAGTATTGGTAGGGTTCTGATTTGTTCTGTAGTTTATATAAATACATAATTCGTTATTTAGGTACAAAGCATTTGTCTTTTTATACCTTTTTTACGTATTTTCATGAAACTTCATCTAATTATGTCAGCTGCTTAATTGGGCCAAAATGTACTGGTCCCAATATGTCCCAATTAACCAGAATCCACTGTACTTCTATGACACAGTCCTGCTCTAAAAATGTATGCAAATCTTTATTTCACAATAAGTCAATTTAAATAAAATCCATTACCATAAAATGTTTAATGAAGTCAGTTTGTACACTTTAAACATAATACCATTAAACAAATTCACCCTTGAGGCTCAGAAGGCTGATAAAGTTATGCACAGGAGGATCAATCAGTAAGACTCCATAAGATGCAAAATGCTGTCTCATTTTCTTAGTCTTCTCACTCTGACTGTAACACATGGTTATTTTAGAGAAAATGCACATAATTTGCATGTCCCTTTGGCAGAGACGGATTTTAAATGAAATAGTCAGGCCTGTACATGGGTCGGTTCAAACAGTTGCCTTGGAGACATTTTCAAAGCATCATAGTTCAAACAGCCACTTACCCAGCCCCCCGCCCCCCCAATGCTGCTTCTCACTTGTGTATGACTCCTTTAGTTTGCAGTATTTCAAGGCTATTTGACATCGTAAGGCCAAAAGATTGTATAATTGAGCTACTTAATCATTAAGGAGGTGTGCAGTCAAGTACAATCATGTTCTGTTTGGATTGTATGGCAGCATTGAGACCAGTTGTGTGTCCTATGACACTAGATGTCTGAGATCTCCTCACTTAGACTGGGCTGAAGTTCATTTTCTTGTGAATCAGGCCTTCTAAATAATGCAAGACTACAACCACACACCTTACCCCACCCCAATACTTACTGACAATGACTCATTCTCCTACGGCCGTAACAATAATTGAGTTCCTCTTGTCCATACCTACTATCCTTAGAGCCTCTGCATCCAGTACATCATTTTCTGCAACCTCTGCCATCTCTCAACCTGATGCATAAATACCGATTTCTCCTACTGGTAAAAAAAACTTCCCTCCTCCGTCCCCTCTTCTTCTATTCTTCACTCTGACATTTCACTACTTCTCACCTTCCAATTACTTCTGCTTGGGTCCCCTTCTCCTTTCCTTTCTCCCATGGTCCACTCTCCTCCCCTATCAGATTCCTTCATCTCCAGCCTTTTACCTTTCCTACACACCTGGTTTCACCTATCACCTTCTAGCTATCCTCCTTCCTTTCCCCCATCCACCTTTTTATTCTGGCATCTTTCCCCTTCCTCTCCAGTCCTGAAGAAGATGTTTGGCATGAATTGTTAATTGTTGATTCATTTCCATAGATGCAGCCTGACCTGCTGAATTCCTCCAGCATTTTTTGTGTATTGCTCAAGATTTCTAGCATATGCAGAATTTCTCAAGTTTATAACACTGACACTATTTTCTTTCTTAATCTACTCAACAAATCATTCACTAAATGCTAAAAAAGGATTTTTTAGTGTAAGCTGGCATTACTAGATTTGTTGGTTAATTCTTCTACATCAATCCTATCTCTTAAAGTGGTGTTTATATACCCTACAAAGGAACAGAAATAAAAATTGGTGAATAGAACAGCAGCCCATGTTTCTGCCTCACAGCTGCAGTAAGCTGGGAACAGTCCCAAACTCTGGTGTTATCTTTCCTCCAGATGCTCCAATTCCTCCTAAATAAAGATATGCTGGGAAGTTAATTATCCATTATAAATTACTCCTTGGTCATCATAGGACGTTGATGGTCTTGTGAGAGAGAATAAATTGCAAGAGGACATGGAAATAAAGAAGACAGAATGTGGTAAGATTGCTGTGTGGGATGGATGCATACCGACATGGATCTAATAGACTGAATGATCCCTTTCCGTGCTGTTGTAGCTCAGTGTCGTGTTGCAGAGAGGGAAAGGGTTTCAGAAGATGGGTGAAGAGAATAAAGAAAAGGCTCATTGTTAACCTTGCTTCTCTCCTCATGGATGCTGCTGACATGCTGAATACTTCCATTATTTTCTGTTTTTATTTCAGATTTCCGTCACCTGCCTTTTCTTGTGTTTTATTTAAGCTAATTTGGATTTTACGTAAATTGTTTCTCTCTGTGGAGATGAACCCCCAGCTTTGAGATGTGCTTGGCTTCTCTTGAATCACTTAAAATATTTCATACTTGGCTATTTTGCTTATGGTGCAGGGTGATAGGAACATAGACATAACATAATCCCGTCGGTTCCATGGTTTTGACTATTTGTTGTGCTCAGTTTTAACACTTTGTTTTTATTTTTCTCGGTGCCAGTGTTATCCTTCGATCAAGAAAGCAACTGATATGTAGATTATCTTTTAACACCAAAGTAGTCACCCTGCATTCTTGACTTGGCTTTTAAGTGTGTTGTTACCTCATCACTGACGTGATCAGCATCGGTTGGCGTTTATCCTTACATTTTCTGGCACTTGCAGTCAAGACAGTACACATAATGGAGTCATAATAAGGGATATCTGAGTTTATGGGGGTGTTGTTTCGAGATTCCAGAACTTGCTGAACCTGCATTAGTTTATAATTTAGTGTTCAGAGTGTGTTCCAGGAATGGGGGTGCAAATGGAAGCAGCAGTAAAGGAGATCATTGTTCTATTTTCTACATGTAAAATACACACCACTGATCTCACTGTTGTACTGGGAAACTGATGAAAAAAACCTTTCCCTTGTGTTGGCATTCTTGCATCACCCCACAGCTCAGCGTGGAGAAATTTCCATGAACTAAGATCAGTGTAATAAATCAGAGTCATAGAGTAGTAGAATACCAAAACAGAACCTTCAACCCACCACATCCATGCCAACATTTTACCCATCTGCACTAATCCCATTTGCATGTGTACTGTTGAGTAGAGTTAAATGGGATACTAATGCATTCAATAACGAAATGCTAGCCCCAGAGGACAATGTAACACTGCCAACCCTCCCACGCCAGCTGAAAGGTCTCAACATCATCTGTCCATTTCCCCTCATTGGTGCTGCCTGACCTGCTGAGTTCTTGAAGCATGTTTGTGCGTTGGTCCAGATTGCCAGCATCTGCAGTCTCTTGTGTCACCTACACAGCTTTACCTTGAGAGGGGCAAGAATAATCAGAGTTTTGGCCAGATATAATCTTGGAACTGTAGCTCATATGTGGAGCTGAAAGAAATGCTGCTTTGTTAGGGATATGTATAGGTAATTTAGCCTTTCATGTGTATACAGCATTCAGTGAGAGAAAGACTTATCTGCCCCTTATCTGTACCTGCTATGATCCTCCGAATATCCAACCAACCCAGTGTTGAAATTTTCAGTAACTCTAAGGTAATCATTGATGAAAAGATTTATATTCCATACCTCTGTTTACTAGTCTTCATCAAAAACAGTCTGGTCCTGAATCACTGATTAGATTCAAACAGCACTGCGACAAGATGACGACAATGACCAATGCAACTAACTGTGATATCCTGCAAACATTTTCTCCTTCTTCTTTTAAATATACATCTTCTACTGATCTGTGTGCAATTTTAGCCTGTAATTTATATTTGTAGTTCATGTTATATGTGTTTCTGGTTTCTGGCTACTCCTTTTTTTAAAAATTGTTGCTACTTTGTGCGATTTTCATCAAGGTGGACTAGGTCTGCAGCCTGCAGTCAATGAACAACACAGCGATAAACTGAACTGTAAAAAGCTAACCTGAACATTCCTAGACAGTTTCAAGGACTCTGTAGTTTGATGTTTAATATTCTGTGTATTATTTGCTCATTTATTTTGCTGTTTGCGCAATTTGTTCTTTTTTTGCGTGTTGGGTGTTTGATGTTTTCTTTGAACAGGTTCCATGTGTTTGCTTTGCTTCATGGTTGCCTGTGGAGAAGATGAATCCCAGGGTTGTATACTGCATACGTACTTTGATAATAAATGTAATTTGAGTCTTTCAGCTCACTAGGTTTGCATCAACCAGCAAGCCTTCATGTACACAAATTCTACACTTATGTATTCTGTGTTCTCCCTACGTCCTCATCAACAGTGCCCAGTTTCTACCATTTACCTGCACACTAGATACAATTTACAGTGACCAATACAGTTATGAAATGAAAGCACATCAATGTATTTACTTTCTTAAGTGTCTGGGAAGATTCAGCAATTCCACAAGGATTCATTCAAACTGCAAAAGGATCTAGCCTGGTGTGGCAACTGCTCTGATCTAGACAGAGAATGCTAAACTCAACAAAGTCCATCACAGGCTTTTAATTTTCTTCTATTCATTCTGTCTTCATGGTGCATTGTTTCAGGAAGGCTAACAGTATTATCAAGTCTGCCTGCCATTCTGGCTACTTTTTTTTCACTTCTACCTTCTAAGAGAAAATACAGGAGCTTGAAAGCCTGGTCAACAAGGCTTAAGAACAGCTTCTTCCCCACTGACGTCACACTTCTGAATAAATAACCCTTTCACATTGCATTCCTGTTAGTGCTGCCATGTTCTAAAACACTTAACTACCTCTTTTGGTTACTCTATTATTGTCACTTCTGCTGCTTAATGCTTGTTGGTGAATTTATTCTTACATATACTTGGAGGACTTGACCCAGGTGTGGAGGAACGGGCGACTTTCTCTGTCACATTGTGCTCTGAGAGTACTTGATCCAAGTGCAGAGGAATGGCAGAATCCAATAAAGAGATAGAAACAAGAGGTTAGACATAGGAATACCAATGGAAATTCGGAGGAGCGACTAAGCGACACCATGAGACTAATCATTCTCTCCAACACAATGACTCCAGAGAGGCATGCTGTAAATACTACCTCTTATAACAATGATCAGTGAGGCACAGAGAGATCTGTATTTACCGACAGGTACCTATATTGTTTAAACTACCAAGAACATGAATTCATACACTAAATGCCTCGTGTGCACACTTGCTAAGTATCCCTGACTCTCCTGAATAGTCAAAGAATAGCAAAGATATTACAGGGGGAGAGGAATCCATGCTGGCTAGGCATTCCTCATAGCCTCGACTCACTCACAGTGTGTTTCACTCAGGGTTGCTCACCCTTGTATCTGCAATGGTTATTCTTCAAAGTTACCGCAACCATCACACACGAAGCATCCACTTTTATAACCATTCCTTATCAATTCAAATATTGCATTCCAGTGTCATTGGCCACAGGTCATTTGTCTGATTTTTAATAACTTGTTATTGGCTCTGCTCCAAGCCAGCATCCTTTTATTGCCCTCTTCCCATCAAGTGACTGTCGATAATTTAGGGCTCTTTGTTCTCAATCAGCAACCAGCTCAAATCACTCCAGGCAGGCACCAACCACAACATTCATAAACCTGCATGTTGAATTGAATTGAATTGACTTTATTACTTACATCCTTCACATACGTGAGGAGTGAAAATCTTACATCTCCATCTAAATGTGCAATGTGCAATTTATAGTAATTTGTAATAAATAGTATGTACAACAGGACAGTCAATATAACATAGAAATACAATTTTATCAGCATGAATTGATCGGTCTGTTGGCCTGCTGAAAGAAACTGTCTTGCAGCCTGTTGGTCCTGACTTTTACGCTCAGTACCGTTTCTCGTATGGTAGCAGCTGGAACAGTTTGTGGTTAGGGTGACCCGGGTCCCCAATGTTATATCCAACCAAAGAATATTTCACAAATAACTCCTGATTTGGAAATTATCTCCAGTCCAGCAGATTACCTGAATCATCACTGTGTCTTCTTTAAAACATTGATCAAGCCAAGCATATCAAGCTCATAAAATGGAGAACAGAGTGTCTTCACAAAATGACAGCCTCCATTCCCATGCATGCGGCAAGCACAAAGTCAATGAATCTGTCTGCTTCCACTGTCCTTGATTCATTCAAATTCACTGATTTGTAGACTGAGGCTATGTCCACACTACGCCGGATAATTTTGAAAACAAAGCTTTTTCTCTTCATTTTGACCCTCTGTCTACACTAAAACGGTGTTTTCATCCCCCGAAAATGGAGATTTTCAGAACGGTCTCCAGAGTGAATAAATCTGAGAACACCTAATATCCGTTGCAGTGTGTACAGGGTAACCAGAGCTTTTTAAAACCGCTGTCATGACGTGCCAGGACAGACTGCGGCAGCCCGGCATTTCATTATTTTCTTCTTCTTCTTCTTCTTCTTCTTCTTCTTATTACTTTATTGTCGCCAAACAATTGATACTAGAGCGTACAATCATCACAGTGATATTTGATTCTGCGCTTCGCAGAACCTAACAATTTCAGAACAGACAGCAACGAGACTGAAGCCAGAAGAATTTGAAATGTACTCACCAAATACTTTGACCCGTAGCTTACTGAATAAATAAGTATACTCACTTTGCCCTGATCTCTGTCCTTGCTTGTATGAAGGTGTTTTACCTACTTATGCGAGTACTTCTCTGACAATAGGTGTGTAACAGCCTAATGTAACATTGTGTAGAAATACAAGATAACACTGATACAGACACGTTTTAAACATTTAACAAGGTGCTTTATTAATGCAACAGAGTTAGTCAGTTTTTCAATGTTCGTCCTCAACCAGGTCATACTGTCCGTGAACTCCCTGTCGGTTGCCTCCATATGCTCCAGTATTTGTTTTTTTTTAAATTTTAAGTCCTCCTGCGCGATAGCCAACAGCAATTCCTTTTAAGTTTTTCTATTCTGTAACTGGACAAACACGCGCTAAGTATACCGTCTCCTCTTCGCTTGTTTTCTGTGTGTCTTGCGCGTGCCCAGTAGAGGAGATTCGCCCAAGTAGCCGTGTTAGTGTGGACAGAGATATTTTGAAAAACGCTTAGTATGTACGTCTGTCGTTTTTACTGGAAACCGGCGTTTTCAAAATTATCCGGCGTAGTGTGGAGGTAGCCTCAAATTTTTTCTGGTCAGCAGGTAGTAAACGAGAGTCCTCTTCAAATAATCATAGAATGTGGGAAATGCATGCCAGTCACAATTATCATAATTAAACACAAAGCACTACTGTTGTTCAGATAATGATTAGTAAATACGGGTGCTCAAGAACCCTACAAGCTCAACACTCTACGGCAAACCTCAGAGGCTGCAGGGCTCATGACGCATACTATTTACTCTGTGAGCTTAATTGGAACAAGGGATTTCTTTGTGCCCTTGTGAATATGACAATAATGTTAATGGCTCCATCTGTCTAAGTAGACAATGGATGCGCCCGCTTGGGGCGCAGACCTGGGTGATGAATATGGAGATCCTGGGCTGCCCAGACATCAAGATCCCCCTCTCGGCCTCGCAGATGTGGTCCAAAGCGTAGGTGTCCCAGTGCGGCCTTCTATATATTGGTGAGACCTGACGCAGACTAGGAGACCGTTTCGCTGAACACCTACGCTCTGTCCGCCAGAGACAGCAGGATCTCCCAGTGGCCACACATTTTAATTTCACATCCCATTCCCATTCAGATATGTCTATCCATGGCCTCCTCTACCGTTAAGATGAAGCCACACTCACATTAGAGGAACAACACCTTATATTCTGTCTGGGTAGTCTCCAACCTGATGGCATGAATATTGACTTCTCTAACTTCCATTAATGCTCCTCCTCCCCTTCTTATCCTGCCTCTATTTATTTATTTATCTATCTATCGATCCATTTATTTATTTATTTATTTATTTATTTATTATGTTTTCCTTTTTTCCTCTCTTTCTTTTTTCTCACTCTGTCCCTCTCACTATAACTCCCTGCCTGCTCTCCATCTTCCTCTGGTGCTCCCCTCCCCGTTTCTTTCTCCCTAGGCCTCCCGTCCCATGATCCTCTCCCTTCTCCAGCCTTGTATCCCTTTTGCCAATCACCTGTCCAGCTCTTAGCTCCATCCCTCCCCCTCCTGTCTTCTCCTATCATTTCGGATCTCCCCCTCCCCCTCCCACTTTCAAATCTCTTACTATCTCTTCTTTCAGTTAGTCCTGACGAAGGGTCTCAGCCTGAAACGTCGATTGTGCTTTTTCCTATAGATGCTGTCTGGCCTGCTGCGTTCACCAGCATTTTGTGTGCGTTGCTTGAAATTCCAGCATCTGCAGATTTCCTCGTGTTTGCGCCTCTAACATACTCTGTTGTTTTCTTTTGCTCTCTTATTGATCACCCACTGTTACAGCCACTTTATGAAAATATTCTTGCAATCTAATTGCTTCAACTTCACTTCTCCATATTATTCATCTTTTGCAGTACCCAACATTAAAGACCTTACTCCATCTAATCAAAGCTGTGATCAAGAGTAGCATAGAAGCTTTGCATCCTCAGGATAGTGCAGTCAGCGTAGCTCAAGTCACCCTGATACATTCCTGACCTGGTTATAAATTCTTGGAGTTATACAGCTCAGAAACCGGACTTTCGGCCAAACTTGTCCATGCAAACCAATTTGTCTGCCTGAGCTAGTCCTATTTACTTGTCCATCTAGATCTTTCCTATCCACGTACCTGTCCAAATGTCTTTGAAATACAAATATGCCCATCTCCACAGTTGCTTTTGGTAGCTTGTTTCACATTTCCCAACTATCCGCTGTGTGAAAAAAACCTGTCCTTCAGGTCCTTTCCTTCTCATGTTAAACCTATGCCCTCTAGTTTTTGATTTTCCTACCAGGGGGAAAACTGAAGCAACTTCACCTCACTTATATGCCTCATGGTTTTATGTAGCTCTATGTTGTCACTTCTCGACTACCCATACTTCAGGGCAAAATAACCCCAGATCAGTAATTTTTTCTGCATCTTTTCCAACTTCATGACCATAGCTGGGTGACCAGAACTGCACAAAATACTCAGAGCATGATCTAACTAACAACTTCTATAGTGCAGCATAATGTTTCAAATCCTGAGCATAATTCCCTGACCAATGCATACCAAACACTGCCTTTGCTGTGGCACGGAAGTGTAGTGGTTAGCACAATGCTTTACAGTACAGGCAACCTTGGTTCAATTCTCGCCACTTCCTGTAAGAAGTTTGTACATTCTCCCAGTGTCCGCGTGGGCATTCTCTGGGTACTCTGGTTTTCTCCGACAATCCAAAGACATAACAGTGGGGTGGTTAATTGGTCATTGTAAATTGTCCCATGATTTGGCTAGTATTAAATTGGGGGATTGCTGGCCAGCATGGCTCCAAGACCCAGAAGGGCCTACATCATACTGTATCTCAATTAATAAATAAATAAATGTCACCCTGTTTACTCGTGTCTTGACTTTCAGGGAATGATTAACATATATTCCTGGGTCTCTCTGATGCATGCTTTCCAGTGACCTGCCATTTACTGTTTACATCTTGCTCAGGTTTAATTTATCAAAGTGCAACACCTCACACTTGCCCAGATTGATTTCCACCTGCCATTGTTTATATGAAGTTTACACAAACTCCAGGTGACTATACTTTACGTCCACATCCCCTAAAAATGTGCTGCTAAGTTAATTATCCCTGAGTGCAGGTAAGTTGTACAAGCATAAATAGGCACAGACACATGCAAGAGAATCAACTGCAGGACTTCAGGGAAATAAGAGCAGGGGAACAGTCAAGTCAAGTAAATTTATTTATAAAGCACATTTAAAAACAACCAATGTTGCCCAAAGTGCTATACAAACCATAACGGGTAGCTAAAATCACAAATACAAGAAACACAGATGTAAACAACAAGGCACACAGTTTATAGGCACAAAATAAACAGCACATGAGCCTAGGCACAAGCCAAAAATCAGCCACATCAGGAAAATTCAAACGCTAGTGAATAAAGGTAAGTTTTGAGCCTGGACATAAAAGAGGGGGAAGATCTGATAGGGAGGAGCTGACGAGTTTTTTCTGTTGGAAGGCAACATTGGCTAAAATGCTCATTCTCTGTGTAATAAGTAACTCCTTGATATGAAGACCCTGTCTATTAGTCTTTATAAATGAACAAATGTTTTATAAGACAAGCATTTTCGTGTTGCATGACATATCTTTCAACACGTGGAGGTCCACAATTATCATGATTTGCTTGGCTGAGAAACACAACTTTGCATAAATAACCCTGGAGGCTAGTTGCTAAGGTGTAACACAGTTGATGCAACAAATAAGTTATCTCCATCACTCTCCAGTCTTATCCACTCCCTTCTAAATTGCTTTCAACTTTCACCTGCTGTTTTTCATTAGTAATAAATAATCACCACAGAGTCTGTCAAAACACTGTGCAAAAAAAATGGGCGATGTTTGAATGCAAAGGTTTTGCAGGTAGATTTCAGCACTGTGTAGAAAGTTGGCAGAATAAACTAATACTTTTAAGAAAGTAGAACAATCATAGTTGTTGAACAAATACTTTATGTCAACTTACATGAGACTTACTGCAAAGAAACGGGCTATTCGGCCCAACTGATTTATGCTGGTGCTTTAACTCCGTCACCTGTCACTCTGCTCATGTTTTCAACCTATCATTCTGTTTAATTGTGTAGATTCTGCTCTCACTTCTATAAACTAGATCCTTTGCATCATTTTTGCCTATATGCCTAATTTGTGCCTAAATGGCATTTTAGGTGGGAACCACTTCCAACTGAAACTGCATCCACTGAAAAATTGGCCTGGGCTCTTTAGGTGTGAGCTATTAGACTATTGAATGACGTTTTCAGTATGCATGTCTTTCATTGCTACCTTACTGCAGATATTGAAGAAACAATGTACAAGCTGCAATTGTCATTTTTATCTCTCAGCAAAACAAGGAGCCCATCAACCTCTGCTAGCCCATTCTCCCACCCTCAACCCTCCAGCACCTCAGCTTAGGAGATGTGATTCAAAGGATTTGCACTGAGGCATTCATTTATAAATGTCTGCTTTTGACTCATTATGGTCCTTAATTTTATTCTCACTCACAAGTCCATCAGGTCTCCTTTGAGTCTTTTGCTATGTAGCCACACCAGAGTTAATTCATGGTGACCAACTAACCCATTGGAATAGAACAGCTCAGTAACAGGCCTTTCAGCCCACGTTCTGTGCTGGTTGTGATGACAAAGTAAAGTAAACTTATCTGTCTACACATGATCCACAACCAGACCACCCACCTCCTTGCATGATCATGTGCCTACCTAACGGCCTCCTAATCACCACTATTGTGTCTGCATTTTCCTCTATGCTGGCAGCACATGCCAGGTACCTACCACCCTGTGTCAGAACAACTTATCCTGCACGCCCTACTTAAACTTTATTCCTCTCACTTTCAAGCTCGACTATTTGAAATCTCTATCTTGGTGAGAAAACTCTGACTGTCTACCCTATCTATGGCTCTCATCATATTACAAACCTCCATCTGGTCTCCTCTCAGCCTCCCGCGCTCCAGAGAAAAACCCAAGCTTGTCCAGCCTCCCCGTATAGCTTATGCTCTCTAATCCCGGAAGCATGTGGAAGGAAAGCAGAGCACCCAGGGATAAATACATATGGCAACAAGGAGAATGTGCACAGACAGCACAGGTCTTCAGGACCGAAGCTTACTGGTATAAAAGCGAAGATACTGGAAACATTCAACAAGGCCGACAGCATATGTGGAAAGGGAAACATAGTTAAAATATCAGGACAGAAATCCTTCATCAAAGTTGTTCTGATCCTACTAAAAGTAATGGATACAGCTCAGTCGACTGTGGATAAATCCCTCCCCTCCGTTGAACACACGTACATAGAGTGCTCTCGCAGGAAGTTAGCATCCAACATCAGGGACTCCCTCCACCCAGATCATGCTCTCTTCTTTCTGCTGCCACCAGCAAAGGATACAGAAGCCTCAGAACCCACACAACCAAGTTCAGGAATTGGTTCAAGAGCCAAAAGGCTCTTAAACCACTGGGGATAACTTCACTTGCCCCATCACTGAACTGTTCCCACAACCTATGGACACACTATGAAGGACTATTCGTTTCATGTTCTTGATATTTATTGCTTATTTATTTATTATTATTTTTTTAATCTTTTGTATTTGAATAGCTGGTTAGCTTGTTGTCTTTTGCACATTGGTTGTTTGACTGACCTGTTGAGTGTGTTCTTTCATTGATTCTATTATGGTTCTTGGATTTATTGAGCATGCCTATAAGAAAATGAATCTTAGGGTTGCGTATGGTGACATTTATGTACTTCAATAATAAATCTACTTTGAACTTTGAAACGTTAACCCTTTTTCACGCAAATGCTGCCTGACCTGCTGTGTATTTCTTGTATCCCTTAGTTTGTTTTCACATTTGAAACAAATTGCTTTTGTGCCACAATAGATATGAGGCTGAATTTAATATATCCAAAACAGCCTATCCATCTTCTGTCAGTTTCTGCCAAAAATCTGTGAACTTTTAAAAGTTATATCTTTCTTTTAGGTTACATGTCTGATATTATTAACATTCTTCAAATTTGTCTTGAGAAGTTTTAACCAGACATTTGCTATCAACTGCATTGAAAGTTTGTAATTGGGAAAAACAGTCATACATTGGGTAATCTCCCTGCCTTACACCCTTATTCAATCCGTAAGAACAATCCAGAGCTGCCAGTCATCAGTCGCTTTAATTCACCACCCTATTCCCACTTTAACCTCTCTTTCTTTGCTCAAGTAATACCCAACATAAATTCATGGAACAGTATCTCATCTGATCTCTGGGGTACACTGAGGTCTCAAGACATAATATTAAACTTAACGATTTCAGGTAACAAGTTGTTTTTTCATTATCTCTCTCAAAAGATGCTCTGTACCTGTTTGTTTCAATTAGTTTCATTCTTTTCTGTCTTCAAATGCTGATTTTTAAAGTGCATATGGTTTTGATATAACATAATTGTTATATTTGTAAGCGACCTTGCATTATTATAGAAAGTCATGTCATTACAGAACAAAGTGTAGTTGCCTTTAAAGCTCAGATCCAATCATTCTGTAACCAAAGCAACCGGTTTCCTCATTTATTTAAGTCTGATAAATGCTCTTTGATTAAAAGATATTCACTACTTTCTCATCCCACTCGTATGGCTTTATCAATTATTTCTAAAAATTTCTATTTTATTTTGGTCTTCCTCATTAAAGTTGCCCTGCACTCATGGTTCCTACAAGAGGACCACAACCTTATTGTAGGGTTTGGAAGCTTGTGTGCATAGAAGGGGAATTAAGGGTTATACAGAAGTGGTAGGTAGGTGGAGATGAGTCCATGCCAAATCAGCCATGACCTTATTGAATGACAGGGCAGCCTCGATGGGCCAAATGACCTACTCCTGCTCCTATTTCTATGTTCCTTATGTTCTTATGTGCCTCAATGACCCAGCTATGTTGGATGGAGTCAGGCCTGTGCGCTTTGACTCTAGAAAGGGCCACCTGTGCCAAACAGGTCAAAGGGTAGAGGCCAGACTGAAGGTGGTTCTCCAGTCTTCCACATTTGGGGGTTCAGCTCAGGACTAACAACTCTAACTGGTCAAAAAAAAAGTTACGGAAACAGCAATGAAGAATCCTTCTACATCTGTGTGAGACAGAGATGGAGGACCTTCATTGCCTCCCTAAACACCAGCGTCGCAAAAGGCATAAGTTAAGTAAGCATTCATGGGTGGCTACAATGCACATGCTCTTCTCTGAGTTACACCATACATGACATTTACCCTAACATCTGTGATAGGTTTTTAGTCTGACAATGTATTTTGTCAAAGATGCATGTGGCTGGACAGATCAGGGTAAATATCTCGACTCATTACTGGACAATGAGTGGTGGTATCTATTCATACAGTAATGCACTTAGTTGTTAATCTACACATTTACTCAAATACTGATTTGCTACTGATGAGCTCGTGTGGATACCATACAATCTCAGTTCCTCATTACCTGAATGAGCTTTCGTTCTATGAAGTCTCCTTTCTGCTGTTATATTAAATTGCCACTAATGTTGCATCTGTTGCTTGCCTTAACTTTGGATCTGCAGGTTGCTGAAAAATGAACTTTGGCAAGTGAATCATTTGACTGTGGTGCGTGTTACCAATGTAACACTAACAATTGATGGAACTGATATCACCAGCATTTTACAGACTCAGTTTCATTGCCAAGGACTTAGTTGTGGCTCCTTGATTGTAAATAGCAGATGAGGAATTATTCCTTTTGTATTAAATTCTCAAACATTTTTGGGCACCATTCAGTCTCCATCAGCACAGGTACAGCGCAAGTCTGTGTGCTTTGACCCCTGTTCTACTCACTTGACTCAAGTAAACTCGGCCTTTTCTCCTTGGAGCGACGGAGGATGAGAGCTGACCTGATCGAGGTGTATAAGATGATGAGAGGCATTGATCGTGTGGATAGCCAGAGGCTTTTTCCCAGGGCTGAAATGGCTAGCATGAGAGGGCATAGTTTTAAGGTGCTTAGAAGTAGGTACAGAGGAGATGGCAGGGTTAAGTTTTTTACATAGAGAGTGGTGAGTGTGTGGAATGGGCTGCCAATGACGGTGGTGTAGGCAGATACAATAGGGTCATTTAAGAGACTCCTGGATAGGTGCATGGAGCTTAGAAAAATAGGGGGCTATGGGTAACCCCCAGGTAATTTCTAAAGTAACCCTGTGTGAAATGTGTGGCGGGTGAATCGGGACTACAAGGACTGTCTGGCCAGCATAGCCTCTTTTGCCCTGGTAATACCTTTGCTATTCTTTGACTATTCAGGAGAGTCAGGGATACTTAAAAGGTTTGCACACGAGGTATTTAGTGTGTCAATTCACACACTTGTTAGTTTGGACAATAAAGGTAAATGCGAGACCTCTATACATCTCACTGATCCTTGTTTTAAGAGGTAATTCTTACAACAGGACACATCGGGATTATTGCATACAGTTCTGGTCACCCCACTATAGGAAGGGTACTGAGGCTTTCGGGAGGGTGCAGCAAGGGTTTAGCAGGATGCTGTCTGCTTTAGAGGGCATGAGCTATCACTCGGGGCTGGATAATCTTGGGTTATTTTCTCTGGAGTGCTGGAGGCTGAGGGGAGATCTGATAGAGGTTTACAAGGTTATGAGAGACATAGAGAGAGTGGATGGAGAATATTTGTTTCCCAGTGCTGAAATCTCTAATACCAGGGGACAGCATTGAAGGTGAAAGTGGGTAAGTTCGAAGGGGATGTAAGGGGTAATTTTTTACTTAGAGAGTCATGGATATCTGGAATAGACTGTCTGGTATGGTGATAGAGGCAAATACATTAGAGGCTTCTAAGAGATGTTTGGATAGGCACGTGGATGGAAGGAGGATGGAGGGATATGGACATGGTGTAGGTCGGAGGGGTTAGTATTTTGTGTCTTTTTGATTCGCTTTTTAACTGGTTTGGCACAGCATTGTGGGCCAAAGGACCTGTATTGTGCTGTAAGTTTTCTATGTTTCTATGACACGTGATTGTGTGGTTAAGCACAGCTCCTATGCCATATTTAAGTTTGCTCACAACACTACACTCATAGACTGAATCAAAGGTGGTGATGAATCAGATTGGAAATTGGGCTGAGTAGCACCACAACAACAACACTAACACTTTCACCATCATTTTGAGGGATTTTAACCAGGCCAATCTGAAAAAAATCACTAAACAATTACCATCAATGGATCACTTGTAATACCAGAGGAAACCATATATTGGACCATTGTTACACCATCATCAAGAATGCCTACCGTGCTATTCCATGCCCTCACTTTGGGAAGTCTGATCACCTGGCTGTACATCTACTCCCCGAGTATAGGCAGAGACTGAAGACTGAAGCACCAGGAGTGAGGACCGAGAAGGTATGGACAAGGGAAGCACAGGAGCACTTATAGGACTGCCTTGAATCGGTTGACTGGACTGTGTTCAGGGATTCATCTTCAAACCTGGATGAGTATGCTGCAGTTGTTACCTACGTCATTAAAACCTGCATGGATGGCCATGTGTCTACAAAGACTTACTGTACATTCCCAAACCAAAAGCCATGGTTGAACCAGGAGGTACGTTGTCTACTGAAGGCTAGATCTGTGGCATTCAAGTCTGGCGATGCAGGTCTGTATCAGAAAACCAGATATGATTTGCGAAGGGCTATTTCAAGGGTGAAGAGACAATTTCAAATGAGGTTGTAGGTGACATCAGATGTACAACAACTTTGGCAGGGTTTGCAAGATATTACTTCCTACAATGTAAAACCCAATGCGTGAATGACAGCGATGCTTCATTACCAGATGAACTCAACGCCTTCTATGCCCACTTTGAAAGGGAGAATATAACTACAGCTGTGAAGATCCCTGCTGCAACCGGTGACCCTGTGACCTCTGTCTCAGAGGCCGATGTTAGGCTGTTTTTAAAGAGGGTGAACCTTTGCAAGGTGGAAGGCCCCAACAGAGTACATGGTAAGGCTATGAAAACATGTGCCAACCAACTGGTGGGAGTATTCAAGGACATTTTTAACCTCTCACTGCTACGGGCAGAAGTTCTTACTTGTTTCAAAAAGGCAACAATTATACCAGTGCCTAAAAAGAAGAATGTGAGCTGCCTTAATAACTATCGGCCAGTAGCACTCACATCTACAGTGATGAAATGCTTTGAGAGGTTGGTCATGACTAGACTGAACTCCTGCCTCAGCAGGGACCTGAACCCATTGCAATTTGCTTATTGCCACAATAGGTCAATGGCAGAAGCAATCTCAATGGCTCTCCACATGGCTTTAGACCACCTAGACAACACAAACACCTACGTCAGGACACTATTCATCGACTATAACTCAGCATTTAATACCATCATTCCCACAATCCTGATTGAGAAGTTACAGAACCTGTGTCTCTGTACCTCTCTCTGCAATTGGATCCTCGAATTCCTAACCAGAAGACCACAGTCTGTGCAGATTGGTGATAATGTATCCTCCTTGCTGACAATCAACACTGTTGCACCTCAGAGGTGTGTGCTTAGCCGACTGCTCTACTCTCTCTATACGCATGACTGTGTGGCTAGGCATAGCTCAAATACCATCTGTAAATTTGCTGATGATACAACCGTTGTTGGTAGAATCTCAGATGGAGATAAGAGAGTGTACAAGAGCGAGATATACCAACTAGCGGAGTGATGCTGCAGCAACAACCTTGCACTCAATGTCAATAAGACAAAAGAGTTGATTGTGGACTTCAGGAAGGGTAAGATGAAGGAACACATGCCAATCTTCTAAGAGGGATCAGAAGTGGAGAGAGTGAGTAGTTTCAAGTTCCTGGGTGTCAAAATCTCTGAGGAACTAACCTGGTCCTAACATGACCTGATAGAGGTGTACAAGATAATGAGAGGCATTGATCATGTGGATAGTCAGAGGCTTTTCCCAGGGTTGAAATGGCTAGCACAAGAAGGCATAGTTTTAAGGTGCTTGGAAGTAGGTACAGAGGAGATGTCAGGGATAAGTTTCTTTATGCAGAGAGTAGTGAGTTGGTAGAATGGGCTGCCGGTGGCAGTGGTGGAGGCGGAAACGATAGGGTCTTTTAAGAGGCTCCTGGATAGATACATGAAGCTTAGAAAAATAGAGGACTATGGGTAAGCCTATGTAGTTCTAAGGTAAGGACATGTTCAGCACTGCTTTGTGGGCTGAAGGGCCTGTATTGTACTGTAGGTGTTTTATGTTTCTATGTTCCATACCGACGCAGCTATAAAGAGGGCAATACAGGGAGTTTGAAGAGATTTGGTATGTCAACAAAAACACTCTAAAACTTCTAAAAGTTTTACTTCTAAAAATAGATGTACCTTGGAGAGTATTCTGACAGGCTGCATCACCGTCTGGTTTGGGGATTGTCTACTGCACAGAACCGAAAGAAGCTTCAGAGGGTTATACATTTAGTCAGCTCCATCTTGGGTATTAGCCTACAAAGTACCCAGGACATCTTGAAGAAGCAATGTTTCAGAAAAGTAGCATCCATTATTAAGCCCCCAGTGCCCAGGGCATGCCCTTTTCTCATTACTACCATCAGGTAGGAGATACAGAAGCCTGAAGGCACACACTCAGCAATTCAGGAACAGCTTCTTCCCCTCTGCCATCCGATTCCTAAATGGACATTGAACCCATGAACACTACCTCCCTTTTTAAAATATATATTACTTCTGTTTTTGCAGATTCTTAATCTATGCAACATATATGTGCTGTGATATATTTATTTATTTAATTTTACTGTTTTCCTTCCATATTATGTATTGCATTGTACTGCTGTTGCCAGAGTAACAAACTTCATGCCACATGCCGGTGATAATAAACATGATTCTGATTCTGATTCTTCCTCAATGTCAGCAAGACCAAAGGGTGATTATTGATTTCAGGAGAAGAAAACCAGAGGTCCACGAGCCAGTCCTCATGACGGGATCAGAGGCGGGAGATGGAGAGGATCAGCATCTTTAAATTCCTCGGTATTATTATTTCAGAGGACCTGTCCTGAGACCAGTACGTATGTGTAATTATGGAGAAAGCATGATAGTGCCTCTGCTTCTTTAGGAGTTTGCAAAGCCTTGGCATGACAGCTATAAGTTTGCCCATCTCCTATAGATGTGACATGGAGAGTCTATTGACTGATTATATCACAACCTGTTATAGAAATACCAATGCCCTTGAATGGAAAATCTTATAAAAAGTAGAGGATATGGCCCAGTCTATCACAGGTAAAGCCCTTCCCACCATTGAGCAGATCTACATGGAGTGTTGTCACAGGAAAGCAGCATCTATCAGGGCCTCCCACCACCCTGGTTATGCTTTCTTCTCACTGCTGCTGTCAGAAAGAAGATACAGGAACCTCCAGACCTGTGCCATCAGATTCAGGAACAGTTATTACTCCCCAACCATCAGGATCTTGAGCCAGAGGGATAACTTCACTCAACTTCACTTGCCCTATAACTGAAATATGTCCACAACCTATGTACTCATTTTCAAGGTCTCTTCATCTCATGTTCTCGATATTTAATGCTTATTTATCTAATTATTTGCTTATTTATTTATTTATATATTATTTATTTTTGTATTTTTTTGTATTTGCTTAGTTTATTGTCTTTTGCACACTGGCTGTCCACCCAGTTGGTGTGGTTTTTCATTGATTCTATGGTATTGGAGTTATTGAGTATGCCCGCAAGAAAATGAACCTCAGGGTTGTATGTGCTAACATATATGTATTTTGATCATAAATTTACTTTGAACTTTGAACGTTTAATTATGAAAGTTCGAGATATTGATGTTCATGCCGTCAGGTTGGAGACTACCCAGACAGAATATAAGTTGTTGCTCCTCCAGCTCAAGTGTGGCCTCATTGCGACAGTACAGGAGGCCATGGAATGACATGTCCGAATGGGAATGGGAAGTGGAATTAAAGTGGGTGGCCACTGGGAGTTCCCAGTTTTTCTGACAGATGTAGCACAGGTGCTCGGCAAAGCAGTCTCCCAATCTATGTCGGGTCTCACCAATTTCCAAGAGGCCACACAGGGAGCACCAGATACAACTAAGGACCCCAAGAGACTCACAGGTGAAGTGTTGCCTCACTTGAAAGGACTGTTTGGGTCCTTGAATGATAGTGATTGAGGAGGTGTAGGGGCAGGTCTATCACTTGTTCTGCTTGCACTTCTTCCTTCTACCACTTAACCTTGGAAGCGGAACAAGGTCCCCTCCCCTCTATTCTCCATCCCCTTTTCCCTCTCTCACCTCATCTCCTTGCCTGCCATTGCCTTCCTCTGGTTCTCCTCCCCCTTTTTCTTTCTTCTACGGCCTCCTATCCTCTGCTATTATTTTCCACTTCCTCCAGCCCTGTATCTCTTTCACCAATCAACTTCCCAGCTCTAATCCCCCTAACCCCCCTCCCAGTTTTACCTTTCACCTTGTGTTTCTTCCTCCCCTCCCTCCATCTTCTAACTCTGACTCCTCATCTTTTTTTTCCAGTCCTGCAGGAGGGTCTCAGCCTGAAAGCTTGACTGTACTGTTTTCCGCAGAAGCTGCCTTCAGCATTTTGTGTTTGTGGCTTGGATTTCCAGCATCTGCAGATTTTCTCTTGTTTGTGATTGAAACTCATTAAAGTGGCAGGAGAGGACAGGATTGAACCCAGGTTTCTAGCGATGTGCGACAGCAATTTTACTAACTGTACCACTGCGCTGAAGTATCTTGACTGTCTTACTCACCCTCACCATCACAAACTCAGGATCCACCTCCTACACCCTCAAGATAAACATTCAGAATGCCTTGAATCTCTAAGCACTTTGCAAAGGACATTGTTAATGTTATCTTATGAGCAGGACTCAATGCTCCATTCTTTTGCCAAGCTCACTACATGAAACATCAAGTCAAGTCAAGTTTAGTTTATCGTCATGTGTAAAAGTACAGCTAACATCAAAAACTTATTTGCAGCATCACCACAGCCAAAAGGAAGCTAATGATATACAAATTCAATGAGGTGGTGTGAAAAGAAAAACACAGTTCAAAACAATTCTATGGCAGTAAAAGAGATAGTCTAGTACTTCATTGTTGAGGTAGCTTGAGGATTGTGCAGGGCTGACGAGATTTGGAAAAGGCAGGTGCAACAAGCAATGATGTAAGTTGATAACATTTTAATTCATGGTTAGGGGAATTGAATTGAAAGGGAGGTTACACTTCAGGTGCGTAGGCCAATGTTGAGACCACACCTGGAGTATAATGCCAAAGAAAGTTTATAAATGCATTATAAAGTTTATTTCAAAAGTTTATAAAACCATTAGTTCCAATGGTTTAGATGGGACAGAGTTTGTTAAGTGTGTCCAGGACAGATTCCTGTCACGGAATGTTGACAGGCCGACTGGGGTGAAATGCCATATTAGATCTAGTATTAGGTAAAGAACAGGGTCAGGTCACAGATCTCTCAGTGGGTGAGCATCTGGGAGACAGTGACCACAGCTCCCTGGCTTTTAACATTATCATGGAAAAGGATAAAATCAGAGAGGACAGGAAAATTTTTAATTGGGGAAGGGCAAATTATGAGGCTATAAGGTTAGAACCTGCTGGTGTGAACTGGGATGATGTTTTTGCAGGGAAATGTACTATGGACATATGGTCGATGTTTAGGGATCTCTTGCAGGATGTTAAGGATAAATTTGTCCCGATGAGGAAGATAAGGAATGGTAGGGTGAAAGAACCATTGGTGACAAGTGAGGTGGAAAATCTAGTCAGGTGGCAGAAGGCAGCATAGATGAGGTTTAGGAAGCAAGGATCAGATGGGTCTATTGAGGAATATAAGGAAGCAAGAAAGGAGCTTAAGAAGGGGCTGAGAAGAGCAAGAAGGGGGCATGAGAAGGCCTTGGCGAGTAGGGTAAAGGAAAACCCCAAGGCATTCTTCAATTATGTGAAGAACAAAAGGATGACAGGAGTGAAGGTAGGACCGATTAGAGATAAAGGTGGGAAAATGTGCCTGGAGGCTGTGGAAGTGAGCAAGGTCCTAAATCAATACTTCTCTTTGGTATTCACCCATGAGAGGGAACTGGATGACGGTGAGGACAATATGAATGAGGTTGATGTTTTGGAGCATGTTGATATTAAGGGAGAGGAGGTGTTGGAGTTGTTAAAATACATTAGGACAGATAAGTCCCCGGGGCCTGACGGAATATTCCCCAGGCTGCTCCAAGAGGTGAAGGAAGAGATTGCTGAGCCTCTGGCTACGATCTTTATGTCCTCGTTGCCCACGGGAATGGTACCGGAGGATTGGAGGGAGGCAAATATTGTCCCCTTGTTCAAAAAAGGTAGTAGGGAAAGTCCGGGTAATTACAGAGAGTGAGCCTTACGTCTGTGGTGGGAAAGCTGTTGGAAAAGTTTCTTAGAGATAGGATCTATGGGCATTTAGAGAATCATGGTTTAATAAGGGACAGTCAGCATGGCTTTGTGAAGGGCAGATCGTGTCTAACAAGCCTGAGAGAGTTCTTTGAGGAGGTGACCAGGCATATATATGAGGGTAGTGCAGTGGATGTGATCTACGTTGATTTTAGTAAGGCATTTGACAAGGTTCCACACGGTAGGCTTATTCAGAAAGTGAGAAGGCAAAGGATCCAGGAATGTTTGGCCAGGTGGATTCAGAATTGACTTGCCTGCAGAAAGCAAAGGGTCATGGTGGAGGGAGTACATTCGGATTGGAGGGTTGTGACTAGTGGTGTCCCACAAGGATTGGTTCTGGGACCTCTACTTTTCATCATTTTTATTAACGATCTGGATGTGGAAGTAGAAGGGTGGGTTGGCAAGTTTGCAAACAACACAAAGGTTGGTGGTGTTGTGGATAGTGTAAGGATTGTCAAAGATTGCAGAGAGACATTGATAGGATGCAGAAGTGGGCTGAGAAGTGGCAGATGAAGTTGAACCTGGAGGTGTGAGGTGGTGCATTTTGGAAGGACAAACCCCAAGACAGAGTACAAAGTAAATGGAAGGATACTTGGTAATGTGTATGAGCAGAGGGATCTTGGGGTACATGTCCACACATCCCTGAAAGTTGCCTCACAGGTAGGTAGGGTAGTTAAGAAAGCTTATGGGGCTTTGGAGGGAAGGAGGATGAGAGGAGACATGATAGAGGTTTACAAGATATTAAGAGGAATAGATAAGAGTGGACAGCCAGCACCTCTTCCCCAGGGCACCGCTGCTCAATACAAGAGGACATGGCTTTAAGGTAAGGGGTGGGAAGTTCAAGGGGGATATTAGAGGAAAGTTTTTTATTCAGAGAGTGGTTGGTGCGTGGAATGCACTGCCTGAGTCACTGGTGGAGGCAGATTCACTAGTGAAATTTAACAGACTACTAGACAGGTATATGGAGGAATTTAAGGTGGGGGGTTATATGGGAGGCAGAGTTTTTGGGTCAGCACAAAATTGTGGGCTGAAGGGCCTGTACTGTGCTGTACTATTCTATGTTCTATGTTTAATGGAAGTAGCTTAGAGGAAGTTACTTGATTAAAACTTGGAGAAATGGGTTGTCCTGTGAATAAAGGTTAGACAGAGTTGGGCTGTTACTTGATCAAGTTTGGAAGTCAAAATCAAGTTTATTGTCATATACACAAGTACATATACGCAAAGGTACAATGAAAAGCTTACTTGCAGCAGCATCAAAGACACACAGCATCATATAAGCAGCATTCACAAGAATGGTTATGAATTATGTTGGGAAGAGTGTAGGAAGAGATTTGATCAAAACATATAAAGCCTTGAAGTAGTCAAGACAGGGTGTATTGTTGATAGATATTTCCTCTTGTGGGAGAGTTTAGAACTAAGAATCACTGTTTAGAACAAGGGGTCACTCACTTAACATCAGGACATATAATCGTGTTTTCTCTAGGAAGGCAATGAGTCTTTGAACTCTCTTCATTAAAAATGGGGAGTGCAGAATCTGATTATTTTAAGGTAGATGTTGATAGATACTTGGTAAGCAAGTAGATGAAAGGTTATGGAGGGTAGATAGGAATGTGGAGTAGATGGGTGGCAATCAGATCAGCCATTAACATATTAAATGGATCATGCATGAATGGCCGAGTAGCCTACTCTTGCTTTTCATTCATCTGTTTATATGTTACGCTGCCAATATCTTTCACTCCAACAAATGTATCCTCTTCAGTCCACCTCAAATTTCCCCCCACAGCTTCAATTTACCACTGGACTAGCACTTGCTCTTCATGAATGGACATGAGAACACCATGGGTTTGAGAAAAGCCTGGCTGAAATATAATGGTATCAAACTCCTAAATGGAATATCACCAGCTGCTGAAACATTCAACCTACCAGTGGTTACTGAGACAGTGCAGCTCACCAACAACTTATACTTCTAGTTCTCCTGAACGCTTTTACCATGCAATCCTCCTTTACTCCAACTCTCCTTCTCTTGTATGAAGCCCTCATTACCCAGTGAAGTACCATAACAGGTGTATCATCGAGATACCATCACTATTTCTTATCATGTACTCTTCTTCCATTTAAATATCCAACTCATTCTCATGAACTTTGCCTTCCTGCCACCAGTGTTTTGGTCAGATATAAGGATTTTTTGATTATTTCCATGGATTGCTCAACTGCATAAAGCCACAGGAGCAAAATCTCAAGTACGTAGCTTTGGCTCACCACATTTCCTCAGCTGTACATCTGCCGAACGACGCCATTGCTTCTCTAGGTCTTCACTGATTTCATATCCTGCGCTGAACTGCAATTTGCCCTTCCTGGGCATCTCACTTTCAATGGGTCCATTGAATCCATGCTTCAGCTGCTAAGACACTAATTTTGGAAATCCCCACCCTTCCCCACAAAACTCTCTGCCTCTACCTGTTAAAAACCACCTGTTTACCAAAGTTTTTGGCTATCTGTCGAAATAACTCATTCTATGACTTACTTTTGCATTCTTTCAAAGCAACTTGGAGGATTTTACTATCATGAAGGTGTTGTACAAATATATTGTAGATTTAGTTGGAGATTCAATAGACTTCAGATGTGGGAATCCAGAACAAGGAAAAACTGCTAGGAGCACTCAGCAGGTCAGGCAGCATCTGTAGAGGGAAACTGAGAGTTGACTTTTCACGTTGCACTCCTTCATTTGGGCTGGAAGTTAGAATGGGGTTTGCTATTATAAAGAGGTGAAAGGAAGAGGTGGGGGCAATGATGGGTGGGTCCAGGAGGGGTAATTGACAAGTGGGTGAGGGATTTGCTTGTTGCCTAATATAAATAAATATTGTTGCTATATTTTATCTACCAAGATACTTATGCCAAATGATGAGGTGAGGATTTATTAAATGAAAGGCAGCTTTCTGGCTTGCATTCATTCATTCCGGGGCTTCTTGTTTTATAAGATTATTTGCAAGAGCAAATGCTAAGACCAGAGCAATTAGCTTAGTCTCTGCATGAGAGCAGGGTCTCCATGAATTTTGACTAATAGGTCATGCAGAATTGGAGCCACATATTTCAAAGATTCAAGATTCAGAGTACATTTATTATCAAAGTATGTGCTGTATGCAGTATTCCTCTCTGAGACTTGTCTTCCCGACAGACAGCCATGAAACAAAGAAGAACCATGAAATCTATTCAAAGAAAAAATACCTTACCAATCCCTTGCCCCCCAACAGCAACAAAAAAGAAAGGAGCAAAAACACAGAATATAAGACACAAAATGAATATTCAGTTCAGCTCAGTGTTCAGTTAAAGTTGAATTTGATGATGATTTTCATTTTCAAATGCTTCTGTCAGAGCCGTTTATTCTATTTTGGATTTACCTACCTCTGAAAAATTCAGGTAATTTTTCAATGTCACCCAGGCAAGAACTTGATATTAATTTTCAGCCATGATTAGAAACATTTCCTTCTGAAAATGGGAAATGGGACACTTCTAAAACAGGGAGATAATTGGCAAATAAATACCGCATAGCAGAAAATGAAAATCTGAAGCAGAAAGTACTGGAAACAAACTATGGGTCAGAGAGTGGCCACAGGGGAAGAAATAGAGTTAATGCTTCAGCTGATGAGTATTCTTTAGAATGCTCTGCTAAGTCTTTTGCCTCTCTAGAGCAACCCTTTATTCACATTCCCACAAGATTGAAAATGCAAATAAGCCAATGGAAAAGATAAAATCCAAAACAGAATTAAGGCTGTTACTGCTAGAATGTGAACTTACTTTCATCTTAAAGACCCAGTTTTAGAGTACAGCAGACTTATTATCGAGGTGTGAATAGGCAGTGACCTTGCCTCATATCCTAAGTATGACAAGGTCGCTTAAGTAAGTACAATGCAAAAACAGATAAGATTGTCGTAAACCCGCAGTGTTTCAGTTTGTTGGAGATCTTGGCGGTTTGTGTTTGAATAATGCAACATCTGTCTGGCTGATATTGGATGACATTGCCGGGAAACATTTTTCCACCTAAATTACAGAAGCTGACAGACGTGACTGTTTCAGCGTGGTGAAGTCAAATCAAGTTCAAAGGGAAAGGAAATTCACTTCAACATGACTCTGCTTAATGAGGAAGTTGGCACCTTGCCCCAAGATAACTGTGGATTTATAAAGAATAATTATGCTGATTTCGGCAAATGACTTCAGCATTTTTACATACAGGGTGTTTAAATTACATGATCAGCTAGGCCACTGATCAATAATAACTATCCATATCCATTGCCTCCAAATGTACAATTGAACATATTTCTCTGAAATTGAGGCATTCATCTTAAACAGTACACAAAAATGAAAGCTGTTCATTTTCAATCACATCTGAAGTCTGAAAATAGTTTAACCAGTGTTGGATCCAATGGCAAAAAATGTATAGATTCAAAACTTTGCATGAATTAAATCACAGCCAATCTATAAGCCCTTCAAAAGGACTCCAATATATAATCTGTAACTTTTTGAAACATTTTCTCTTTCTGAATTCCAAAAGCAAGAAAAAATGAGTGAGCTGTCTCAACAACGATAACCCACATATACTGTGATGAAGTGCTTTGAGAGGTTAGTCATGGACAAAGTCAACTCCCGCTTAGGCAAGCACCTGGACCTGCTACAATTTACCTGTCTACACACTACGTTTACAGCGTGTGCAGTCTCACTGGGTCTTCACTTGGCATTGGATCACCTGGACGATAGCTATACCCATGTCAGGCTGCACTTTATTGATTGCAGCTCACTGTTCAATACCATAATATCCTCAGTACTAATCAACAAGCTCCAAAACCTGGGCTTCTGCAAATGGACCTTGACTTCCTCACTGAGAGACCACAGTGAATACAGATCATAAATAACATCTGCTCGTCACTGACAATCAGCACCAGCGCTCTTCAAGGATGTGTGCTTCGCTTACTGCTCTACTCTGTCTACATTCATGACTGCATGGATAGGCACAGCTCAAACAACATCTATAAATTTGCCGGTGACACAACTATTGCTGACAAAATTTCAGATAGACATGAAGAGGTGTACAAGACTGAGATAGATCAGTTGGTTGAGGTGTCGAAACAGTAACCTTGCACTCTACATCAGTAAGACGGAAGAATTGATTGTGAACTTCAGGAAGGGGAAATTGAGGGAACAGACAAGGGATCAGCAGTGGAAAGGGCTAACAGTTTCAAGTTCCTGGGTGTCAACAGCTCTGAAGATCTATCCCTAGGCCAACATACTGATGCAATTACAAAGAAGGCACAACAATGACTATACTTCATTAGGAGTTTGAAGAAACTTGCAATGCCACCGACAATACTCGCAAATTTCTACGAGTGTAATGTGGAGAGCATTCTAACTGGTTGCATTACCATCCGGTATGGAGGGGCCTGTACACAAGATTGGGAAAAATTGTAGAAAGTTGTAAATTCAGCCAGCTCCATCATGGGCACTAGTCTGCCCAGCATCAAGAACTTCTTCAAAAGGCACAGCCTCAAAAAAGCGGCATCCGTCATTAAGGACCCCCATCAGCCAGGATAATCCTTCATCTTATTGCTATCAACAAGGAGAAGGTACAGGAGCCTGAAGCTGCAAACTCAGCATTTTAGGAACAGATTCGTTACCGCTGCCATCAGATTTCTGAATGGACAATGAACCCATGTACACTAGTTCACTGTATTTTTTTCTTTTTCTTTCTTTTCCCTAATTTAATGTAAAAATATATAGTTATTTATTTATT
Source organism: Mobula hypostoma (assembly GCF_963921235.1). Classification (NCBI taxonomy): domain Eukaryota; kingdom Metazoa; phylum Chordata; class Chondrichthyes; order Myliobatiformes; family Myliobatidae; genus Mobula; species Mobula hypostoma. Next base: position 82,765,198 of record NC_086103.1, on the reverse strand, counting down.
ATTGTAATTTATAGTTTTGTTGTTATGTATTCCAATGTACTGCTGCTGCAAAACAACAAATTTCACAACATTTGGCAGTGATACTAGATTTGATTCTGATTCTGAAGATGAAAATGGATTGTCAGGTTGCTGGGCCAGAAATTTGTCACTGTGTAAACATGTACAATAAATTGACATAACACGGCAGATATACACCAGTTTTGATTGAGCCTGTGGAGGAGGAGTAATTTGACAACATGCCAGCCATCATATAGATCAGTATTCCAAATCGCAACCCCAGATGCACAGTGCAATCATTCAGGTGTTCTGACCCAGAGCATCAGCAAGTATTTTGATGCATTGCTATTTGTGGGAGCTAGCTTGCCCTGCGTCGTTGACCACGCTTCAATGAAATCTTGAAGTAATTGAAAGATGTAGCATAACTACAGATCTTGTATCTTTTCTAACTCTTTCCCTAGCAAGACGTCATTCCCTGTCCCTTTTCTCAGGTTGCCCTTCAGGTTATTTTGCCAAAAGAATAATTAATTACTTTCTGAAGACAAGGAATGTGATAGGTGCTTATATAAACATTTAACTGATTAGCCTGACTAATGTGCAATAAGCTTATCTTCTGATGTTAAATATACACACAAACTAAAAATTAATATTAAAGGTGGACTTATTCTGTTTTCCAATGTGCTTGTTAGAAATGGAGTATCATTACAGTTATTAATTAAGATTTAGGGTACATTAACACAAATCAGTTAAAGCCTGGAGCAAGATATGTGTAGAAGCAATGTCCTTATATTTCCAGTTACCTCATACAAAAAGACTTTAACTCTTTTGACTTGCTGTACTGTTCTGTGCTCTGTACCTGTACTTGCAGGAGGTGAGTTGTACTAGTGTGTGTGTGTTTTTTAATGTTTGCATTTGAGCAGATAGCAGAGAATATCCCAGATGATGCTGAGGATGTTCTACGAGTCTATGGTGCCAGTGTGATCATGTTTGCTGTTGTGTGCTGGGGCAGCAGGCTGAGGGTAGCAGACATCAGCAGAATCAACAAACTCATTCGTAAGGCCAGTGATGTTGTGGGGATAGAACTGGACTCTCTGACAGTGGTGTCTGAAAAGAGGATGCTGTCCAAGTTGCATGCCATCTTGGTCAACGTCTCCCATCCAATACGTAATGTACTGGGTGAGCACAGGAGTACATTCAGCCAGAGACTCATTCCACCGAGATGCAACACTGAGCGTCATAGGAAGTCATTCCTGCCTGTGACCATCAAACTTTACAACTCCTCCCTTGGAGGGTCAGACACCCTGAGCCAATAGGCTCGTCATGGACTTATTTCCTGGCATAATTTACATATTACTATTTAACTATTTATGGTTTTATTACTATTTATTATTTATGGTGCAACTGTAACGAAAACCGATTTCCCCCGGGATCAATAAAGTATGACTATGACTATGACAGCATCACTGACAATGCCATCACTTATTGCACTTCCCTGATATTATGAGGGTAAGTAGTCGTTCTTCAAAAACGCCAAGTTTTTGGTTGGCATAACAAAGCTAATTACACGGTGTGGAACAAAGTCACATGTTAGCCAGAATGGTCAAGTGTGGCAAGTATCAAAGGTGAAAGATTCCCCACAATGAAAAACATCTAGTGGCTTAGAAATAACTCAACAGCTTTTATTTTTCACTTTGATATTCTGTCCAGGCCCTGATATCAGATTTTCCACTGGGAAGAAAAAAGAGCAAGTAGATCTAGGCATGTGATCACCTTTCTCTGAAGCTCAGCAATATGACAATAGACAATAGGTGCAAAAGTAGACCATTCGGCCCTTCGAGCCTGCACCACCATTCTGAGATCATGGCTGATCATCTATTATCAATACTCGGTTCCTGCCTTGTTCCCATAACCCTTGATTCCCCTATCCAGAAGATACCTATCTAGCTCCTTCTTGAAAACATCCAGAGAATTGGCCTCCGCTGCCTTCTGAGGCAGCGCGTTCCACACCTCCACAACTCTCTGGGAGAAGAAGTTCCTCCTCAACTCTGTCCTAAATGACCTACCCCTTATTCTTAAACCATGCCCTCTGGTACTGGACTCTCCCAGCATCTGGAACATATTTCCTGCCTCTATCTTGTCCAATCCATTAATAATCTTATATGTCTCAATCAGATCCCCCCTCAATGTCCTTAATTCCAGTGTGTAGAAGCCCAGTCTAACCTTTCTGCGTAAGACAGTCTGGACATCCCAGGAATTAACCTAGTGAACCTATGCTGCACCTCCTCCACAGCCAGGATGTCCTTCCTTAACCCTGGAGACCAAAACTGCACACAATACTCCAGGTGTGGTCTCACCAGGGCTCTGTACAAATGCAAAAGGATTTCCTTGCTCTTGTACTCAATTCCCTTTGTAATAAAGGCCAACATTCCATTAGCCTTCTTCACTGCCTGCTGCACTTGCTCATTCACCTTCAGAGACTGATGAACAAGTACTCCTAGATCTCTTTGTATTTCTCCCTTACCTAACTCCACACCGTTCAGATAATAATCTGCCTTCCTGTTCTTGCTCCCAAAGTGAATAACCTCACACTTATTCACATTAAATGCCATCTGCCAAGTTTCTGCCCACTCATTCAGCCTATCCAAGTCACCTTGAATTCTCCTAACATCCTCATCACATGTCACACTGCCACCCAGCTTAGTATCATCAGTAAACTTGCTGATGTTATTCACAATGCCTTCCTCTAAATCATTGACGTAAATCGTAAACAGCTGTGGTCCCAATACTGAGCCCTGTGGCACCCCACTAGTCACCACCTGCCATTCCGAGAAACACCCATTCACTGCTACCCTTTGCTTTCTATCTGCCAACCAGTTTTCTATCCATGTCAATATCCTCCCCCCAATGCCATGAGCTCTGATTTTACCCACCAATCTCCTATGTGGTACCTTATCAAATGCCTTCTGAAAGTCAAGGTACACCACATCCACTGGATCTCCCGCGTCTATCTTCCTGGTTACATCCTCGAAAAACTCCAATAGATTAGTCAAGCATGATTTGCCCTTGGTAAATCCATGCTGGCTCGGCCCAATCCTACAACTGCTATCAAGATATGCCGCTATTTCATCTTTAATAATGGACTCTAGCATCTTCCCCACTACTGATGTTAGGCTAACAGGGCAATAGTTCTCTGTTTTCTCCCTCCCTCCTTTCTTAAAAAGTGGGATAACATTAGCCATTTGCCAATCCTCAGGAACTGATCCTGAATCTAAGGAACATTGGAAAATGATCACCAATGCATCTGCAATTTCCAGAGCCACCTCCTTTAGTACCCTAGGATGCAGACCATCTGGACCTGGGGATTTGTTAGCCTTCAGTCCCATCAGTCTACTCATCACCGTTTCCTTCCTAATGTCAATCTGTTTCAGTTCCTCTGTTACCCTATGTCCTTGGCCCATCTATACATCTGGGAGATTGCTTGTGTCTTGCCTAGTGAAGACAGATCCAAAGTACTTATTAAATTCGTCTGCCATTTCTCTGTTTCCCATAACAATTTCTCCCAATTCATTCCTCAAGGACCCAACATTGTTCTTAACTATCTTCCTTCTCTTCACATACCTAAAAAAACTTTTGCTATCCTCCTTTATATTCCTAGCTAGCTTGCGTTCATACCTCATTTTTTCTCCCCGTATAGCCTTTTTAGTTAAGTTCTGTTGCTCCTTAAAAATTTCCCAATCATCCGTCTTCCCACTCACCTTAGCTCTGTTATACTTTTTTAATGCTATGCTATCTCTGACTTCCTTTGTCAACCACTGTGGCCACTTCCCCCCTTTGAATCCTTCCTTCTCCGGGGGATGAACTGATTTTGCACCTTGTGCATTATTCCCAAGAATACCTACCATTGCTGTTCCACTGTCTTTTCTGCTAGGATATCCGACCAGTCAACTTTGGCCAGCTCCTCCCTCATGGCTCCATAGTCTCCTTTGTTCAACAGCAATACTGACACTTCTGATCTGCCCTTATCCCTCTCAACTTGCAGATAAAAACTTTTCATATTATGGTCACTACCTACTAATGGCTCCTTTACTTCAAGATCACTTATCAAATCCTGTTCATTGCACAACACTAAATCCAGAATAGCCTTATCCCTGGTCGGCTCTCGTACAAGCTGCTCCAAAAATGCATCCCGTAGGCACTCTACAAACTCCCTATCCTGGGGTCCAGTACCAAGCTGATTTTCCCAGTTCACCTGCATGTTGAAATCCCCCATAACTACTGCAACATTTCCTTTGTCATATGCCATTGTTAACTCCTTATTCAACTTGCACCCAATATCTATGCTACTGTTTGGGGGCCTGTAGATAACTCCTATTAGGGTCTTTTTGCCCTTACTGTTCCTCAGTTCTATCCACACTGACTCTACTTCTCCTGATTCTATGTCCCCCCCTTGCAAGGGACTGAATCTCATTCCTCACCAACAGGGCCACCCCACCCCCTCTGCCCACCTTTCTGTCCCTTCGATAGCACGTATACCCCTGTACATTCAATTCCCAGGTCTGATCCCCCTGCAGCCATGTCTCCGTTATCCCAACAACATCATAGTTACCCATTCACACCTGAGCTTCAAGCTCATCCGCCTTATTTCTGATACTTTGCGCTTCAGTTATAGAATTTTTAACCCATTTCTCCTCTCTCTGTTTAAATAGCTACCTATTGTGCATAACCCAGCTCCCCGAACTCTCACTGGGCTATGCGCCCCTTGAATTTTGTTGTCCTTTTTAAATTTACTTACTCTTTTTGCACATTTAACTCCATGCTCCGTCAGACCATCCCTCTGCACATGTATCCTCCTTATCACTTGTTCCGCCTCACCTTTCTCTACTTCACACTTAATATTCCGGAACCATGTAGTCCCCACCTGTCCTTTATACATCATCTCGCTATCTTCTCTCACATTCTGGATCCCTGCCCCCTGCAAATTTAGTTTAAACCCCCCCCCCCCCAAGCAGCATGAGCAAACTTTCCTGCAAGAATGTTAGTAACCCTCCATTTCAGGTGTAAACAGTCCCGTCGGAACAGATCCCACCTTCCCTGGAACAAAGCCCAATTATCTAAAAACCTGAAGCCCTCCCTCCTGCACCATCCTCTCAGCCATGTATTGATCTGTATAATCCTTCTGTTCCTCACCTCACTCGCACGTGGCACAGGTAGCAATCCTGAGATTGTTACCCTGGAGGTCCTGCCCTTCAGCTTCGCACCTAACTCCATGAACTCACTACACAGGACCCCCTCACTCTTCCTACCCACGTCGTTGGTCCCTACATGGACCACAACATATGCATGGAGTCCATGCTGAATTAAGTAGGTATTAAAGTGTAGTTACTACTGTCATATGCTTGCCAAAGTCTAACACTATGTCTGTGCTGAGAGAGGTAGAAACGGGTAAGGCTGGCTGACAGGGCTCTGGTGAAGCTGAATAGGTCAATCCCCTGTACAGTGGATACAGTGGATTACAAAAGCATCGATGAACTCCAACCATACCATCGACTTTGCATGACCGATACAGGAGGTCATCATTGGCCTGTGCTCCACTGGGAGCTAAGGGCCCAGGAAGACGAGGAAGACTACTGTAACATTGGAAATTGTTGTGCGCCAAGGTCGTTACTTTCTGACATTGAGTTATATTGGTTGAGTGATAAATATTGATCAGATTGCTGGGAAGATTCCATTCTGATGTTCCCAAGAGAAAAGCTGGGACCTCTGAAGAGTATCCCACTAAAGGTGGTATATCCAGCATTGGTGCATGCTCAACATTGTACCTATTGCATTTTGGTACTCCCTGGACCAATCACTGACATTGTCTTCTGCTGCAATTTCACTCAAGGTGAGCAGCGAGTCTGCTGTACATGAGCTGGTACTTGTGCATAGCTTCCAGGCAGTACCCTCCTGTTGCTTTTTGTAAAAGTATGCTCAGCAATTTCATGGTGGATTTTTGCCATCAACATAATTGACTACACAGGTTGACTTTATTCACGCCAACAAACATTGTGTTCTAAGTGTAAAAAGCTGATGATAGGAAATTGATAAGACATAAGTCATAGGAACAGAATTAGTCCACTTAGCCCATTGAGTCTGTTCTATCATTCTATCATGACTGATTTATTATCTCTCTCAAACCTATTCTCCTGCCTTCTCCCCATAGCCTTTGACTCTCCAATTAACCAAGAAGCTATCAATCTCTGCTTAAAATATACTCAATGACTTTGTCTCCACAGCTGTAAACTTAGTCAGCTCCATCATGGGCACTAACATCCGTAGTACCCAGGACATCTTCAAGCACCAATGACTCAAAAAGGTGGCATTGATCATTAAAGGCCCCCATTATCCTAGTCTTGCCTTGTTCTCATTGCTACCATCAGGAAGGAGATGCAAAAGGCTGAAGACACACACTTAGTGATGCTGGAACAGCTTCTGAAATCCGATTTCTGAATGGAAATTGAACACCCGAACACTCCTCATAACTTTTTTATTTATATTTTTGATCTAATTATGGATTTTAAAATTTTAATAGATATATTTACTGTAATTCACAGTTTTTCCTCTATTATTATGTTTGGAATGTATTACTGCCACAGAGTCAACAAATTTTACCGCATATGCTAGTGAAATTAAACTATTTTTGTGATATAATATGCTTTCCCTTTTCCCTTTATTCTGTATTTGACTTCCTTTGTCAGCCACTGTTACTTCATCCTCCCTTTAGATTACTTCTTCATCTTTGCTATGTATTGTCCTGTGCTTTTTGAATTACCCTCAGAAACAGCAGCCATTGCTGTTTGCCATCATCCCTGTCTATGTCCCCTTCCAATCAAATCTGGCCAGCTCCTCTCTCATACCTCTGTAATTCTCTTTTTTCCACTGCAATACTAGTACATCTAACTTTATCTTCGCCCTCTCAAACTACAGGGTGAATTCTATCATATTATGATCACTGCCTTCAAAAGCGTCCTTTACCTTAAATTCCCAAATCAAATCTGGTCAATTACACAAGACTCAATCCAGAATTACCTTTCTGATAGGGGGCTCAATCACAAGCTGTTCTAAGAAGCCAACTCATATGCATTCTACAAATTCCCTCTCTTGGGATCCAACACCAATCAGATTTTCCCAACTTTCCTGCATATAGAAATCCCCATGACTATCGTGACATTACCCTTATTACATGCCTTTTCATATTTCCCATTGAAATTTATATCCCACATCCTAGCTGCTGTTTGGGGGCTTGTATATAACTCCCAACAGGGTCTTTTTACCCTTGTAGTTTCTTAACTCTACCCACAAAGATTTTACATCTTCTGATCATATGTCACCTTTTTCTAAGGATTTAATTTCATTTTTTACCAACAGAGCCCCAGTGCCTATCTGCTTGTCCTTTTGACACAAGGTGTATCCTTAGATGTTAAGTTCCCAACTATGATCTTCTTTCAGCCATATCTCAGTGATGCCTATAACGTCATACCTGCCAATCTCTAACTGCACTATAATATTATCTACGTTACTTGGTATACTGTGTGCATTCAAAGATAACACCTTCAGTCCTCTATTCATCACCCCATTTTGATTTTTTTCTCCATGTTACAATTCACCAAATCCCACTGGCTGCAGTTTTGCCCTATTATCTGCCTATCCATCCTCACAGTCTCACTACACACGGCATCTACTTGCATACCAACTGTCACAACATCAGCCCTATCACTCAGGTTCCCATCCCTCACCAACTTAGCTTAAACTCTGCCCAACAGCTCTATAGCAAACCTGGCTGCAAGAAAATTGGTTCCCCTCAGTTTCAGGTATAACATGTCCTTCTTGTACAGATCAGAAGAAACCTCAATGATGCAGAAATCTGAAATCTGCCCCCTGCACCATTTCCTCAGCCACTTATCCATCTGTGCTGTCATCCTATTGTTGCACTGACTAGCACATGGCACTGGGAGTAATCCAGAGACTACTAACTTGGAGGTCCTGTTCCTCAGCCTTTTCTCTAACTCCCTGTACTCTTTATACTCTCTACTCAGAAATTCTTCCCCCTTGCTACCGTGTCCTCTAGCTACTCAACCTCCCTCCTGAGAATAGTCTGCAACTGTTCTGAGACATTCTGGACCCTAGTACCTGTGAGGCATCTCACCATCCACACCTAATCTTATTCATTGTCAATTGCATAATCCAGATCTGAGGGTTGCTGTGATGCTTGGAGCTCTTAGGTTTATATACTTCTTGCCAGCTCCACTAAAGTGAGGTGAGGCTCTACATCAAGGGTACTCCAGGCATTGAGAATGGATCTTACATGCTTCCACTGACTTTCCCTGACTCGCACCTACACAGCTGTTTAGAACTAACTGCTCTTAATGCCTTGCTGTATGCATCTTGAAAATCCAAATTGGAGCACCAGAGTGTGGCAACTAATTGTTGGGGCTGTTCCTGGATAGAGTCAAAATGTATTTGTATGAGGCTCCATACCCACCATTTTCTTATTAGAAAGTCAGAAATGGAAGCAGGAGTGAACTATTCAGCCCATCATCTCTGCTCTGCAAGTCAATAAAATCATGACTAAACTTTTATCTCACAGTTTTTTCCTGCACTGAAGAGATCTAGAATTCACAGCACTCTTGAGTGAACAATTCCAAAATATACAGTAGATGAAGGCATCAGACTCAAAAACAGTTACTTTCCCCAAGCAGTAAAGCTGATCAACACTTCCACCCATTAACCCACCACCACTACTTTATCATTTCCTATCAGAGTCACTTTACTTACAAACAGCCCTGAGCCTAGTGTTATTTTATGGACATGCAATCAATCTATGTAGGAAGCTATATTATTTGTTTATATTTATTGTGTTTTTTAAAATTAATTATTATGTTATTTGTCTTATTTGGGATTTTTGTACTGCAACAGATCCAGAGTAAAAATTATTTTGTCTCTTTTCCACGTGCATTGGAAATGACATTAAACAATCTTGAATCTTATGTCTTTGAATGAGCCTCAAAGAAAATCGAGTGTTGACATATAAAATGTTTATTCAGCACAAGCAGGTATTCAGAAGAGATTTAGTATAGGAATCTCTCCTTGGAGAATCTTTCTCAGAATCTCACTGAAGTCAAAATGCATTGAACTTTATACGCTATGTATAAAGATAATAAGCACCTCCATTTACTGTTGTTTCAATAGTCACAATTACAGTTCCTTCAAATTTTCATATGCAGGCATATAGCTCTGTGGAATTACATATTTACACTGGGTGCACATCTTAGCTGATAGGAAAAGTTCTTCTTAATTAAGCACCTTCACTGGGAGTCCAGAGAGATGGTTCTCTCTGGGGACATAATGTTTATTCAATCATCTATCTTTGTCATAGTCTGAAGGCTGCTTTCATTTCTATTAAAGGGCTGCTACCCCCTCTAACTCTTGAAGGATATCGCCTACATAGCAATAGATGCTTAGGTTTAGGTAAAATTCATATAATTCATTTCAAACTCACAAAGGATTTATATCTTATTAAAGATTTGAAAATTACAAAGGATTTCTGAAACACAAAGGACTTCCAAAACACAGGCACAATTCCTATAAGTAAAAAGACATACCAATGAATTGCAGATGAATGAGTCATCCACCACAAAAATCGAAGGCAAAGGAATAGATTCTAGTCATTCTATCTTTGTGTCATTCTTCTTATCATTCCTTGACTATTCCTAAGAAACCTGTCTGGTCTCTAACATTTATACTTTTTGTTTTTGCTTCATGCTGACTTCACACAACTGGTCAAAAACCTTCTGGGGACAAAGCTATCAAACTCCCAAAATTAACACGGTAGGGTTGAATCTCCAAATACAACTATTGATGGATCAGCTGTTTGATGTGCTAAGTGATAGTATCAGTCTGGTCTCCAAATGTCCTAGAATCAATAACTTATCCAGTGTTGTCTGGTTTGATAAAGCCCATATAACATAACCCCTTTGTTTTATTCTGCACCTCATGAACAGCCAGTCCCATGCTGTGGGCCAGCAGCCTGTGCTCTATAGATGTGCTGTCTGCTTGTAAATGTATCCTTTTAACTTCAGACTGATTGCTGCTTGCAATTTACATTTTAAAAAAACTGAAGACTGGTTCCTGTTTACAGCAAGTAGCTGACCAAAGAATATTGGTTGGAAGTTTAACTTACTCAAAAACAGTTCCTCATCCCTGGAAGTGTCAGCTGCTGTGTTAGAAAATTGAACTTAGTAAAAAGGCCCCCGGGGTCCTGGACAGTGAATATCAGTCATACTACAATCCCTAACAATGACCATGAAGCTATTTCAATGGCATTAAATGCCATCTGCTTCACTGATATTTCAGAATGAACCGAATGTATTGCTTTCACACAATTTGCATTGTTATGTGACTCAATTTTCATTTCACAGTGGTGGGCTCTGTCAATGTAATCAGTTTAGTCAACACCACTACAAAGAAGGGCCACCACTCACAAATAAAATCCTTCCCTCAAAGGAGGTTCCCACATCTAAATAATTTGATGGACAGCACTCTTACTGAAAAGCAAGTTTGTAACCTTTGTTTTGGCTGATACCTGTTACACGATGACAACACTGACGTCAAAGCACGTCATTGCATGCAAAGCTGTCACCACATCCTTGGCATATGATGCCTCTGTGACAAGTATGATGCATTCAAGGCCTCCTCTTCCTCCTCTTCCCATCACACAAGTGGTTATGTCTTTGAACCATTTGCAAACTTTTCTGACTTTTTTGTGCTGATTTTTCTGCCTGGGATCTCATGAATATTTCACAAGAAACTGTTTACATGGGTCTGGAAAGTGTTGATGCATGAAGCAGTCAAGGAATCAAGTTAGACTAGGTCTGTATGTGGCTGAGTTAGTATGCTTGTTTAGCCTGACTAAGTCAATTTGCAAAACTGCTAACATTCTCAGTTCAATAAACTCTTAAAGCACATTGCCCCAGAAATAAATCTGATAATTTAATTACTGTATCTCTATCAGATGAATCAGTGAAAAATGAACACGTTGTGTCTCCATTGTATAAAATTGGCTAACTCCTGTTATCAAGAAACAGGTAATTGAGATTCAGGTTTGCTCTTCATATGGCAAAATTTCGATAAACTTTGGAAAATGGAGTGAAAGGCATGAAGATAATAAGCACAAGAGATTCTGTAGATGCTGGAAATCCAGAACAACACTCATAAAATGCAGGAGAAACTCATCAGGTCAGGTAGTGTCCATGGAGAAGAAAGAAAGAGTTAATATTTCAGACAGAGATCCTTCCTTAGAACATCAGGGAAACATATTTTTATAGTCCTTGTTAGGTCTTTGTTGCCAAGTGCTGGTTGAGAATTTATCTTAATGGTATTCTCAAAGTCACATTTGAGTTTATTGTCATACACACAAGAACAAGGACTTGTATGCACAGGTGCAGTGATGACAATTGCAACAGCATCATAGGCATATGGCATCATATAAACAGCATTCACAAGAAAAAGCATATTATTTTATTTCATTTCATAATTCAATCTTCTTTTCTACATGATTGATTTGGAATATGAGATACTGCAATCATACTACTGTGATTTAAATGTAATGTAATTTGTATTATTTACTTGTATCCTTATGAATTTTGTATTTGTATTCATACAATTTATATAATATCAATAAAAACATTGAAAAAGTAAAATAACACTATACACATTTTTTACAAGAACGAACACAATTACAAGACAAAAATATTAAGTCCATTTTAATGCAAAGTGAAAAATGTGGTCAAAGTATTGCTAAACATAGGGAAATTAGGGTTTTGCTGGTTGGTTGAAGTGAATGGTTGAAGGGAAGCACTAGTTCTTGAACCTGGTGCTTTGCGATTTCAAGCTTCGATACCTTCTCCTCAGAAGATGGTATGGCTGGATGTTTGATAATGGATATAGCCTCTAGGGACAGGTCTTCCCTTTAGAAAACACTAATGGTGTGAAGGGATGTGCCCATGATGTACTTGGATGATCTCATGACTGTCTGCAACTTCTTGTGTTCCACTGAATTTGATTTGCTGTACCAGACCATGATGCAACAGCCAAAATAGTTTCAGCAGAATATCTATAGAAGTGTTCAGTAATAAACCAAATGTCCCTAACCTCCAAAGAAAGTAAAGGTGCTGGTAAGCATCAATATGCTTGACCCAAGACAAGTCATCTGCTATGTTAGTGCTCATGAATCTAAAGCAGCTGACATTCACCACCCCCAGGTCCCCTAGTGTAAACTAGTACATATTCTCCCTCTTTTTCCTTCCTGAAATCAACAATCATCTCTTTAGTTTTACTGACACTGGGTGAGAGGTTGCTGTTGCAGCACCACTCAGTCAGATGATCTGTCCTACTCATGTTTGTTGACTCATCACCATGTGTGATTTGTCCAACAACTGTGCTGTGTTAAGTGAACTTACACGCGGCATTGGAGCTGTGCTTACTCACCCAGTCTTGTGTGTACAGAGCAGGTCTTCTCGACCAGGGTTCTGCAGAACCCTAAGGTTTCATGAGAGGTTCCGCAAGAGATTGTGATTTAAAAAAAAACGTCATTTTTTGAACTTTGCACAATGCTGAATGTTGTCGCTCACAGTGGTGGGCAATGACTGAGTAGCCCCATTACCAATCTGTTAGAGATCTCTCAGTTCAGTATGGCAATGCACAGTAGAACCGTATTTATTTAGTTGACTACATTTTCAGTTTTTGACATGAGATAGGGGAGGCTATTGATAACTGGCAAGCACTGTATTGCAGGGGAGGAGGACGGTAGGCTGATGAAGAGGCGTGAAGTGTATTTCTGAGCCCCTGGACAATTTCTGGATTTCAGTGAAAGAAGAGTATCCTATAAGACAAGTAAAACCATAAGATATAGGAGCAGAAGTAGTCCATTCGGCCCATCGAGTCTGTTCCGCCATTCAATCGTGGCTGATCCAATTCTTCCAGTGATCCCAACTCCCCTGCCTTCTCCCCATACCCTTTGATGCCCTGGCTAATCAAGAACCTATCTACATTTGTATCTCTGCCTTAAATGCACTCATTGACTTGGCGTCCATAGCCGCTCGTGGCAACAAATTCCGCACATTTACCACCCTCTGAACTAAAGTAATCACTCTGCATCTCTGTTCTAAATGGACATCCATCAATCCTGAAGTCGTGCCCCCTTGTTCTAGACTCCCTTACCATGGAAAATAACTTTGCTATATCTAATCTGTTCAGGCCTTTTAACATTCGGAATGTTTCTATGAGACCCCCCCTCATTCTCCTGAACTCCAGAGAATACAGCCCAAGAGCTGTCAGACATTACTCATATGGTAACCCTTTCACCCTGGAATCATTCTTGTGAATCTTCTCTGAACCCAGTCTAATGTCAGTATATCCTTTCAAAAAGAAGGAGCCCAGACTGCACATAATACTCCAAGTGTGGTCTCACGAGTGCCTTACACAGCCTCAATATCACATTCCTGCTCTTATATTCTATACCTCTAGAAATGAATGCCAACATTGCATTTGCCTTCTTCACCGCTGACTCAGCCTGGAGGTTAACCTTTATGGTATCCTGCACAAGGACTCTCAAGTCCCTTTTCAGCTCTGCATTTTGAACTCTCTCCCCATCTAAATAATAGCCTTACCGTTTATTTCTTCCACCAAAGTGCATGACCATACACTTTCTAACCTTGTATTTCATTTGCCACTTCTTTGTCCATGCCCCTAAACTATCTATGTCTTTTTGCAGGCTTTCTGTTTCCTCAACACTACCTATCTTTGTGTACTGGGTTTCTTCTTTGTATGTTAAATTTGAAATGGCTTCTTTGTTATGTTAATCTTTTAAGCTGCTGCGTATGTGGATTAGAATGGCTTCTATGTTATGTTAAATGCTGAGAAAGTCTCCAGCTAGACATTTGCTTGGGTTAATACAGACAGCAGGGTGCTATTAGCCAATGGGTGTTCATGTTATTCTATCTTGGGGTGATACTGCTGTCTGGGAATGAGGGTTTTTGGGGGGGAGCCGGAGGAGAGACGGGGAGGATGGTGGATGGGTTTTTGGGGGGGAGTCGGAGGAGAGACGGGGAGGACGGTGGATGTGCGGGGGTTTTTGGTGGGGAGTTGGAGGAGAGACGAGGAGGACGGTGGACATGCGGGGGTTTTTGGGGGGGAGTCGGAGGAGAGACGGGGAGGACGGTGGACGTGCGGGGGTTTTTGACGGGGAGTTGGAGGGGAGACGGGGAGGACGGTGGACGTGCGGGAGTTTTTGGGGGGGAGTCAGAGGAGAGACAGGGAGGACGGCGGACGTGCGGGGGTTTTTGGGGGGGAGTTGGAGGAGAGACGGGGAGGATGGCGGACGTGCGGGGGTTTTTGGGGGGAGTCGGAGGAGAGATGGGGAGGATGGCGGACGTGCGGGGGTTTCTGGGGGGGAGTCGGAGGAGAGACAGGGAGGATGGCAGACGTGTGGGAAGACTCCGGTCGATCACTCTGGGTGATCCCAAGCCGCGAGTTGACGGGGTCCGGGCGGTCCCGAGCCGTGAGTCAACGGGGTCCGGGTGGTCCCGAGCCGCGAGTCGACGGGCTCCAGGTGGTCCCCAGCTGTGAGTCGACAGGGTCCGGGTGGTCCTGTGCCGTGAGTCGACAGGGTCCGGGTGGTCCCGAGCCGCGAGTTGGCAAGGTCCGGGTGGTCCTGAAGAACTTCCTGAGCTCCAACTTGTGCATGAAGAACTTGAACTTAGCTAGGTCTGGCACCTCTTTCCATTCCTTCTTTTTCTGTATCCAACTTACATTAATTTCATAGACTTAGTAATACCTATAAAGTGTACTTGGTAAAACGTACTGTGTGTACTGGCTGATGATTGATGTGTGGGATTGATCTGGTGGCAGTGGTACAGCAACCGACCCAGCGGGAGGCGTCCAGGCGGGCGCCGGGCAGGATTTCCCCTAGCTATATACGAGCCAATACAGCTGAGCATTACATTGTAGGGGCTACCGTCCGGGTTTTGGATTTTCGGTAAAGCTGTAATAGTCGCCACGTTAAGTAGCGCAAAGATGAATCAAGATAAGATTGTAAACTGGTGTGAATTAGAGGACATACCGTGGAATCATACATGCGTGCTAAGTGGGGTGGATTTCAACATTTTGGGAGATGTACTAGTGTGAGGGTTGAGTTTGATTAAAGGTATCGGGCAGGTAGGACTGGTAGCTAGAAGGTGTGGGAAAGAAGTGGAATCTAGCTGGATGCTGGTTCGTACGAGTGCTGATGTCATGATGTTGGAACTGCCACCGACAGTCAGCATCCAGGGGGAGGCGGGGCTATGGGGTCTCCGCACCCCCCCATTCGGAGGAAGAAAGTGAGGAGACACCAGAGGAGAAGCTAGATGAGACCCCAGGGGAGGTGCCAGTAGCCAGTGCTGGAGGGTTAGAGTGGGAAGGCTTGGCCAGGCCCCATCCCCCAGCCAGGGGTGAGACCTCCAAGTTAGCGGCTGCCATTACCTCCCTGGTGAGAAGGGTCGAGGGGCCCCCCGCCCGAAGCTGAGAATTTTCTCAGGAGCCACGCCCACCCCGGAAGGGGAGGACGAATATGAGGTATGGATTGAGAATACGTCTCAGTTGTTAGAGGCGTGGTCAACTTCAGATGAGGAAAAGAGACAGCGATTGGTGAAAAGTTTGAGGGGTGGGGCAGCAAGTGTAGTCCACGAGCTGAGGGCAGAACAACCCTTGGCTTCCCTGTTGGAGTGGTTGGACATTTTGGAGGGAGCGTTTGGACTGTCAGGAGATCCCTGACAACTTTTAGCGGAGTTTCAGCGCATGGGGCAGGGAAGGGGGAGAAACTCTCAGAATACATTTCCGGCTGGAGATAATGCTTGCTGGGTTGCGGCACCGAGGGGTAGTGAAGGCGGAAGAAGTGGCAAGGTTGAGGATGAGTCAGATATTTAATGGTTCCCTGGAGGAGGACAAGGTGGCTTGGAGTCTCCGGCAGTCATATAAGAGGAATTCCCCTCCATCATTCGGGCAGCTGATTAGAGAGGTGCGGGAGGAGGAGAGTGCTTTGGGCCGAAAAAGGGGCTCGGACCACTGGGGACGGTCCTCAGTGGTTCAGGAGGTGGTAGCTGGTTTGAGAACAGAGAAATCCAAGGGGTCTTGGGGGGGCTGAGCGTTACATTTGTATCATCGGCAAATTTAGCCACAAATCCATGAATCCCATAGTTCAAATCATTGACATACATTGTAAAAAACAGTGGTCTTAACACCGACCCCTGTGGAACTCCACTGGTAATTGGCAGCAAGTAAGAATAGGATCCTTTTAATCCAACTCTCTGTTTTCTGCCAATCAGCCAATGCTCCACCCATGCTAGTAACTCCCCTGTAACTCCCATGGGCTCTTATCTTGCTAAGCCACCTCATGTGCTTCACCTTATCAAAGGCTTTCTGAAAATCCAAGTACACCACATCTACTGCATCTCCTTTGTCTACCCTGCTTGTAGTTTTCTCAAATAATTGCAGTAGGTTAGTCAGGCAGGATTTTCTTTTCAGGAAACCATGCTGGCTTTGGCCTGTCTTGTCATGTGCCTCCATGTACTCTGTAATCTCATCCCTAACAATCGATTCCAACAACTTCCCAACCACTGATGCCAGGCTAACAGGTCTATAGTTTCCTTTCTGCTGCCTCCTATCCTTAAACAGTGGAGTAACATTTGTAATTTTCCAGTCATCCGGCACAATGCCAGAATCTGTCAATTCATGAAAGATCATCGTTAATGTTTCCACAATCTCTCCAGCTACTTCCTTCAGAACCGGAGGGTGCATTCCATCAAGTCCAGGAGATTTATTCACCCTCAGACCATTAAGCTTCCTGAGCAACTTCTCAGTCATAATTTTCACTGCACATACTTCACTTTCCAGACACTCTTGAATGTCTGGTATACTGCAGATGTTTTCCACTGTAAAGACTGATGCAAAATACGCTTTCAGTTCCTCTGCCATCTCTGCGTCTCTCACTACAATACCTCCAGCATCATTTTCTATTGGTATTGATATTTGTCAGCAGCTTCATTTCATAAGCCATCTTTTCCTTCCTAATGACCTTCTTAGTTTCCTTCTGCAAGTTTTTTAAAGTTTCCTAATCCTCTATCTTGCCCCTAGCTTTGGCTTCATTGTATGCCCTTCATAGGAAAGCAATGAACATTTTGCCGCAGTTTTTAACTTCTTACATGCAAGCTTGCTCTTGTTTAACAAGCATCAAGAGCAAGTATGGAAATCATCTCATTTCACTTGAAGGTGAAATCCATGCATGCATATCTCAAGTTTGACCCAGATTTGAGTATTTGTGCGGCATAAAACAAGCACAGGTTTCACATGCTAGGCTTATATTTGAGTCTGTTCATGGCACTTATTAAGAAAATGTTTTTTTTCAAAGTCGTGTATAAAATTGTGTCTTAGGCTATATTTTTATTCATTTTGCTTTAGCTTATGGTTTTAGTAACTTTACTATTCAACATTGTCAATAAATTTTCATGTTGTAAATTGCATTAATTAAAAATAAATTACAACCTTCATTTAAATTAAATCTAACAAGCCCACCTTTAGAAAAATTAAATTCCCATTTTGGCTTTAGCCAGTTATTTAACAGAAATTTATTATGTTTGTCTTATGAGTTTTTAAAATTTATGAAAGGAAAAGAAAGATATTAATTTCAAGATATGTAAGCTAAGCTTAATTACCTGTTTTTTTTTCAAGAAAGACTGGCTAAAAATTTATTCTCTACTCAAAAAAGCATTGATAATTACTTTTGGATTATTATATCTACAACTTTCTGATTACGCTAACATACCATGAGTTGCAGATATATATTTTTTTATATATGCAGGGGTTCCCTGAGACCTGAAAATTAGATCAAGGGTTCTCCAGAGCAAAAGGTTTGAGAAAGGCTGGTATAGAGGGTGGGGCAGGGGCCTATGTATGCAGCCTTATTCTACCCACATGTTGGTGAACATCAAGGAGGAGATGTTGTTACCAATACTCAATGTTGTTACCTATAATGCAAAGTACCTGCTGAAATAAAAACAGGAAGTTCTGGAGAGAACTTTGTATCTTTCTTGAGCAGAGGGTTGACCAGCACTATCTTTGCTTGAGCTGTTAAGTGCTTCCAGCATTTTGTAGATAAAGCACAGAATAAGGGCATTCTTACGAGAGGAGAGGCTTTGAGATTAGAGCTATCCAATCAGTCCCATTCTCCTCTACTTCTCCCACAAGTTAGACAGTTATTTTCCCTCAAGTAAGAATAAAATTTGCTCTGAAAGTCCTCCTTGTTTCCAGCATTCTTGCAGAATGAGTGCTCCTGGTCATTATCGTTCTCTGAAGAAAATTATTTTCTTTATATCTTTTGCCCTTCATGTTAAATTGACATCCTTGGCCCTGGGAAATGTTAGCTAATTGGAACAGTCTCCTTGTATTTACAGAAATTGCTCAGCAGGTTAAGCAGGATCGGTGAAGAGAAACAGATTTAATTTTCCAGGCTGACAACATTGAGTCAGCATTTTTGCTTTTTTTTTCCTTGAAGAGCATGTGTCCATCACCACCATCCTATGCCAAGCTGAACATATACTTCCACTGAATAATATTCCTCTAATTCCATTCAGTTTCTCCAGCTTTAAGCTACAGAGAAAAATGCAAAAATTGTTTCAGTCCAAACCAGACTCTCTCCTTTAATTCTTTTCCAGACATACTGATGACTGAATAGCTGCTGTTTCCTGTTCTAATCCACAGCTCTGAGTGTTCAGCACTTTGCTGCCAGTTTTCACCCAGCACTTATTTTCACGTGGTCCAACTCCGACTCTTCCCTTCCCTTTCTTGGCTTCCCTATCACCATTTCAGGGGATTGGTTAAAGATCAACATATGACATGCCCACATGTCTCCATTTTATAGGACTATAAGACCAGAAGAGGAAGGAGCAGAATAAGCAATTTGGCCCACTGAGTTTGCTCCTTCATTTCATCATGGTTGATCCATTTTCCCTCTCAATCCCATTCTCCTCCCATCTCCCCATAACCTTTCATGCCCTGATTAATCAAGAAACTATCCACCTCTGCTTTAAATGTAGCCAGTGACCTGGCCTACACAGCCCGTGTGGCAACAAATTCCATGGATTCACCACCCCTTGGCTAAAGAAATTCCTCCTCATCTCCATTCTAAGTGGATGCCTTATAATTCTAAGGCTGTGTCTCCTGGTCCTAGACCACCCTGCTATGAAACATTCACTCCATCTAGGCGTTTCAACTTAAAATTGATAAGTTGATAGGTTTCACAGAGATCTTCCTCATTCTGATGTACTCCAATGTGTACAGGCCCAATACCATCAAAAACTCCTCATACAGTAACCCTTTTATTTGCAGAATCATTCTGGTGAGCCTCCTCAGAACCTTCTCCAACATCAGCACATCCTTTCTTCGATAAGGGGCCCAAAACTACTCAGGAGCCTTTGCCACTGCTTTATAGAGCCTCAGCATTACATCCTTGTCTTTATATTCTAGTGCGCTTGAAATGAATGCTAATATTGCATTTGCTGTCCTCACCAGCGACTCAACTTGCAAGTTAAACTTTAGCGAGTCTTGCATAAGGACTTGTGAGTCCCTTTGCACCTTGGATTTTTTAACCTTTTCTGCCTGGTTAGAAAATATACTACACTTTTGTTGCTTCATCCAAAGTGCATGATCACACACATCCATCTGCCACATCTTTGGCTATTCTCCTGTCTAAATCCTTCTACACCTTCCCTGCTTCCTCAACACTACCTTCTCCCCCACCTGTCTTGGTATCGTCTGTAAACTTGGCCACAATGCCATCAATTCTGTCATCCAAGACATTGCCATTCAACGTGTAAAGAAGTGGTCCCAACACAGACCCCTGTGGAACATCATGAGTCACTGGCAGCCAACTAGTTTTGTATCAACTTCTGGTCAAGATAGCACCAGCATACAATGCTCCCTTCAGTTGGCATCTTCCAGATAGCGAACAAAGATATCTTCTTTACTTCTTTCACATCTGTTTTTCACCTTAAATGTGTGTTTCTGGGAATGTTCGAGCCTGCAATTTACAATTTGGAGATCACTTGAGTGATCCAGTGATGTGTTATCTTTGAGAAGATTCTGGGAAGTGAGCATATACTTGGATAGCCTCAATGCAAAGAAACTCTGAGAACAGATGTGAGCCAATGTTTGCCTCCATTTCACTGTTTAATGCATCCATTAATGGTTGAATAAAGTATCGACGAAGATTGAGACACCATGGTGAATGCAGAAGGTGAGCGAGAGTTTCAGCCTGCCTTTTGATCGCTGCCGGAGAAGGACACTGTGAGTGACTTGTTGCTGTGCGGCTCACTGAGGCAAGTGGGTAGGCCTCTCTACCTCATGTCGTGTCCCTCTCTTTCAATGCATTTTATTGATATCATAGGATGGTATCATGGTTTTGCAATTATGGATAGAGCCACTTCGTTTATGGACTGTGGACTTTTTTCAGACTCGAGATTTTTATGTTCCGTGTTTTTTTTTATTGTCTGTTCCTTTTCTGTTTAGTTGTGTGAAGGGTGGGTGTTTGGTGGTTGGTATTCTGTTAGATTTTTGTGCGGGGAAGGGGTTGTTTTCTGGGGTCAATGTTCCTGTTCCATTCTGTGTGGGGAGGAGGGGGTTTGGGGAGGTTGATGATCAGGATGCTGTTCTTTTTTGTACAGTACGGGGGGGGGGGCTTGATGTTTCTCTCTGAATGTATTTCATGTTCTTTCTTTGTTTTGTGGCTATCTGGAGAAGACAAATATCAGATTTGTATAGGGATATATGTTTGAAAATAGATGAAACTCTAAACCTTTGAAAAAAGGCTCCCTTTATTCTCACTCTTTGACTCCCGTCAATCAGCTAGTCCTTTATCCATGCTAATATCTTTCCCGTAATACTATGGACTCTCATCTTGTAATGTTGCTTCACATGCAGAACCTTGTCAAAGGTGGGAGGAGAAGATGGTGGCGCGACGCAGCACACGCAGCTCTCTGGAGAAATGATACCGTATTTGTAAGTAGGATGCCGTGCACAATTCTGATTTGATGGAGACAGACATGAGAAGCACAGAGGAGAAAGCTTCTGAAATGCCCGGTTCGCTGCCACTGCTACTGTGCGATCGAGAATCTCCGGAGGGAAGGCCCCAAAATCCCCGGCTTTGCCTGCTGCTGGCGACCGAGGCTGGGGTTGAAGCGTTCGGCAGAGATGGTGCTTGGCACTCAGTGTCGGAGGGATGATCGGAGACTTGAAGTTTTCAGACGACTCAGAGTCGGACTGTGGTCGGGCATGGCAGGGAGATTTTTCTTCCTTCTCCCGTCTGCGTGAGATGTGGGACTTTCGAGAGACTTTGAACTTTTTTACTGTGACCATGGCCTGTTCTTCATCAAGTTATGGTATTGTTGCACTTTTGTAACTATGTTATGATTATGTGGTTTTTGTTGGTTTTTCAGTCTTGGTCTGTCCTGTGTTTCTGTGATATCACACTGGAGGAATATTGTATCATTTCTTAATGCACGCATTACTAAATGACAATAAAGGAGGTCTGTGGGTCCTCATAATCTAAAATTCTTCTGAGAATCCAAGTGCACAACATTGATTGATTCTTATTTGACTATCCTGCTTGTTATTTCCTCACAGAATTCCAGCAGATTTGTTAGGCAAGATTTTCCCTTAAGGAAACTATGCTGACTTTGGCCGATTTTATCAATTGCCCCCAAGTAGCCACACTCAATGATTCAGAAACAGCATCTTTCCTCCATTGTCAGATTTCTGAATGGTCCATGAACCTAGTAACATTAAATCATTATTCCTCTTTTTCTCTCTTTATTTCTATAACTTATAGTAATTTTATGTCTTTGCTCTATACTTCAGCTATGAAACAAACTTTATGTCATGTACGCGATAATAAACCTGAATCTGATTACACTCTTCCATCCTTGCCCATTACAAGTCTCTATTCCATTCCAGTTTATCCTGCTCCTTTAGAATATAGAACAATACAGCACAGAAACAGGCCCTTTGGCCCTCAATGCTGTGCCAAAATAATTGAACTAGTAATTAAATGCTGAATTAAAGTAATCCTTCAGGGAACCATGCAACATGTGAAGTGTTGTGAAGCTATTGTCTTCTCATAGCTGCAAAGTCAACAGCCTGACACAAGTTAAATTTATCTAGCTTTGGTTCTCTGAGATTTATTCACAGAAATTAATGCACTATCTGAACTTTTGGAGCAGTCCATATGGAATACCCAACTGATTCAATTTTTTTCAACTATTCCTGAAGCTTTTCCTTGAGGCTATAAGATACCAATTGCAATTTGAATTACCGAAGTAACATTCTCCTTACAATGAACATTGACTTCCATATATTAAATGCCTTACATTCATCACTAAGCATCTCAAGTACAGCTGATAAGGAGAATTCTATAATGCTCTTGATCACTTCCCAATCTAGTCTTATCTTTCATTATCAACTCTCCACAAACAAATTTGATTTTTGTCCTGGAGCAACCCGAAGAGGGAGCTTTGTTTTTCTTTCACTGCTTGTTCCTTAACTTCAAACTTTCTTTCGAAACTCTCCGCAGTGAAGATTCACAAGGAAGATAAGTAGCTGCTTCAGCTTCACCATAACATCTGACCAATGTCACTGAAGCACAGACACACACTGCAAGGCTTGTGTCAGTTTCCTTTGCCTCTCAGAGGTAAAGTACAACACAGATACGGACACTTTGACCCAAAGTATCCATGCTGATCTTTTTACCCATCTACACTAATTCCATGAGCGATTGCCTAGGGAACTGTCTGCCTGCAAACATCTGAAATGTAGCAACTGTATCTGATTCCACCACTTCCTCAGGCAGTGCATTCCAGATATCAGCCACTCTGTAAAAGAAAGTTTCCCCTCACGTCCCCTTTAAAAGTTTTTTATCCCTCACACTAAAACCATGCCCTCTTGTTTTTGATATCTCTACTGTGGAAAAAAAAAGGATTTTGATGACGTAGCTGTGTCAGCAAGAGTGGGAGGGAAAGGGGTAAACAGACTAGAAAGCAGCCTCTTTGAAAGCCAGAAAGTTGTGGGAGGGGAAGATGTGACTGGAGGTGAGATAACATGGAGCTGGGGGAGATGATGGAGTGTGATGTGTTGGATAAGGAAGCTCCAGCATCTGAGGGAATGATGAAAGTTTGTTGATGGAGTCCTCATGGGATATGAGAGTATCCTTCAGGAGAGTAAACCCACAAAAAGCATCCAGTCCAGACAGTGTATCTGGCCCAGTGCTAAAGACCAGCACTAATCAACTGGCAGGAGTGTTTACTAATATCTTTAACCTTTGGCATCAGCAGCGTGAGGTACCCATCTGGTTGGAGCAGGCTTTAATCATACAGGTGCTCAAAGAGAATGTGGTAACCTGCCTCAGTGACTATCGCCCAGAGAACTTACATCCACTGTGATGAACTATTTTGAAAGAATGGTCATGAACCATATCAATTCCTGCCTGAGCAGTGATTTTGTTCTGCTCCAATTTGCCTATCATGACAACAGGTCATTGGCTCTCCACTCAGCTCTGAAACATCTGGACAGAGAAGATACATAGAATGCCTATAAAAAGTATTCACTTTGCTTGAAAGTTTTTATGTTTTATTGTTTTACAACATTGAATCACAATGGACTTAATTTGGATTTTTTGAAACTGATCAACACATTCTTTTCTGACGCTCTTTCATCTCAGAGTGAAAGCAAATTTCTACAAATTATTTAACACAGAATAATTGCATAGTTACTCGCTCTCTTCAAGTAAGTGTTTAGTAGATGCACCTTTGGTAGCAATTACAACCTTGAGTCTGTGTGGATAGGTCTCTACCAGCTTTGCACATCTGGACACTGCAGTTTTTCCCCATTCTTCTTTACAAAACTGCTCTAGCTTTGTTAAATTGCCTGGGGATCATCAGTGAACAGCCCTTTTCAAGTCCAGCCACAAATTCTCAGTTGGATTGAGGTCTGGACTCTGACTTGGCCACTCCAGGACATTAACTTTGCTGTTTTTAAGCCATTCCTGTGTTGATTTGGCTTTATACTTATATTTAACTTTGATTGGTTGTATTAATGCAGTTAAGATGTTTTTTCTGCCAAAATTTTTATATATATTTCAGGCATTACCGATTTTTGTTCCAAAATCTTTTTTTGATAAAGTTGACTCAAAAATTTCTTCATTTATTTGGCAAAATAAAAACCCGAGACTGGGTAAAATACAGTTACAGAAAGCTAAGAGAGATGGAGGTTTAGCATTACCTAACTTTAGATTCTATTATTGGGCAATTAATATTCGACATATGAAATTTTGGTTACTTGACCAGGATATACTATCCATTCCTAAATGGGTAGCATTGGAATTACAATCTGTTCAGGGCTATACACTTGGCTCTATTTTAGGTTCCTCTCTTCTTTTTGATTTGAAACGCCTCAAACAGGTATCTAACCCGATAGTTAAATATACCTTACGTATTTGGTTTCAATTCAGAAAAATTTTTGATCTTAACCAATTTGGGCTAACGATTCCTATTTTAGGTAACATATTTTTTCCTCCCTCTTTTACGGATCGTGCTTTTCAAATTTGGAAGACTAAGGGTATTTCACGGTTTTTGGATTTTTTTTAGATGGTTCCCTTATGTCTTTTGAACAATTATCTAATAAATATAATTTATCAAGAATACATTTTTTTAGATATCTACAAGTTAGAAATTTCCTAAGTACTATACTTTCTTCCTTTCCAATGCTTCCTCCTACATACATTTTAGATACTATAATTAACCTTAATCCATGTCAGAAAGGTGCATCGGCTATGATTTATAATATTATTATGAAACTTAGGATAGCTCCATTTGATAAGATTAGGGTAGATTGGGAACAGGAATTGGGTTCTATCATTTCCGTGGAAGACTGGGGGCAGATTTTACAATTAGTCAATACTTCCTCTATCTGTGCTAATCATTCCCTAATTCAATTTAAAGTTGTTCATAGAGCACATATGTCCAAAGATAAATTAGCTCGCTTTTATTCTCATATTAATCCTTTTTGTGATAGATGTCTGGTGCAGATGCCTCTTTAACTCATATGTTTTGGTCTTGTCCTACTCTGGAAAATTTTTGGAGAGACATTTTTAATATTATCTCAAAGGTATTGAATATAGATATCTCTCCTCACCCTATTACTGCTATCTTTGGATTACCTAAAATTTCCAGAAATCGTTCTCCTTCAGCCCGTAGAATGATTGCATTTCTTACTTTAATGGCGAAAAGATGTATCTTACAACATTGGAAAGAGCTTAATGCTCCAACCACCTTTTTTTGGTTTTCTCAGACGATATTATGCTTGAATTTGGAGAAAATTAGAAGCAATCTTTATGACTCCTCACTTAAATTTGAACAGACCTGGAGATCTTTTATTCAATATTATCATTTAATGTAATTTTTTTTCTTCTCTTTTTTGCTCCATATTTATATACCCTTCTTGTTTTTTTTTACTGTTTTTAATGGAGGTCGGATTTGAGGACGTGATTTTAAGTTCTTTAACTCTACTTGGTTCCAAGTTAGCCCATTGCTTTGCTTTGCTTTTAGTTTAGTTGCACGGTGGGGTTTTTTTGGGGTTTTTTTTTCCTTTTCTCTATTGATATATATATATAAAAATTAGTATACTATTATGTTACCTTAGTATGTTATGTTTAAATTACATTGTTTGTATCACTTTTTTTTCTGTATTAATATCTCCTGTAATTTTATTATATTCTAACAGTGTATTAGTGTCTATATGGCTTACCTTTTTGTATACTTATTCAATAAAAAGATTTGAAAAGAAAGAAAGATTTGGCTTTATGCTTGGGGGTCATTGTCTTGCTGGAAAACAAATCTTCTCCCAAGTGTCAGTTCTCTTGCAGACTGCATCAGGTTTTCCTCTGGGAATTCCCTGTATTTTGCTGCATTCATTTTACCCTCTACTTTCACAAGCCTTCCAGAGCCTGCTTCAGTGAAGTACCCCCACAGCATGACACAGTCACCACCCTGCTTCACGGCAGGGGTGGTTTGTTTTTGATGACGTGTAGGGTTTGTCTTATGCCAAACATAGCATTTAGTCTGATGGCCAGAAAGCTCAATTTTGGTTTCATCAGACCATAGAACCTTCTTCCAGCTGACTTCAGAGTCTTCCACATGTCTTCTGGCAAACTCTAGCCAAGATTTCATGCAAGTTTTTTTTCCCCCAAAAGTGACTTTCAAATTGCCACTCTCCCATAAAGCTGCAGCTGGTGAAGCATCCAGCAACAGTTGTTGTATGTACAGTTTCTCCCACCTCAACCACAGAAGCTTGTAACTCCTCCAGAGTTGTCATAGGTCTCTTGGAGGCCTCCCTCACTCGTCCCCTTCTTGTACAGTCACACAGTTTTTGCGGATGGCCTGTTGTAGGCAGATTTACAGCTGTGCCATATTCTTTCCATTTCTTGATGTTTGACTTAACTGTACTCCAAGAGATATTCAGTGACTTGGAAATTTTCTTGTATCCATCTCCTGACTGTGCTTTTTAATAACCTTTTCACTAAGTTACTTGGAGTGTTCTTTTGTCTTCATCACGTAGTTTTTATCAGGATACTGACTCACCAGCAGTTGGACCTGCTTCTTCTTATGACTTTTAATTGTGGTTGGTAGTCCATCTTAAAGGTGGATTACGACCACAAACTGGACTGGAGTGTGTTGCAGGGAGATGCGAAATAGAACCCCTACTAGTTCTTTATCAAATGAAAGTTAAATTACCCCAAAAGTCCCATAGATTGTACATAATTAAAGACAATATTATGAATTAACTTAAAGTCACTTCCATAGCTGAGTGAAGTTTTTAAATGAAAGCCATCATACCTGAAATGCAGCTTGCATTTGCTTTCTTTCAACCTAAAATGCTTCACATTGTAAAACAATGTGTTCAACTGTCTCACAATGATGACAACAGTTTCACACCCAAGAGTGATGTTTTCCAACAAGATACAAGGAATTATTAAGCATAATATGCCCAATTCTAAGTTGAGTCAATATAATTCCTTCCAAGATGTAATTTGTTCAGATTCATTTTTGGTTTTGGCTAGTCTTAAAACAGGTCATTCTAGTAGTAGGTCAGATGTACTGCTGGAAGTTCTTTGAACTTCATCTCATATGCAAAGTATTGGTCGACTTGTCTTCATCTTATGGGTCCCAGCACGTAGAGGTGTTGAGGGGAATGAATGGGTTCCCTACCACACTTACAACACTTTAGTTTCCCACAACATACTGCTGCAACATGCCCAAACCTGACACTTTGTAACATCGAAGTGGGGTGCAATATAAGCTCATACATTATAACAAACTTTATAACCCAAGCTAACTTTACCAAGCTAACTGAGCTTCACCTCAGCAAAATATATCAATACAGATAAACTATCCATCCTTTCCCCATTTCTGACTACTTCCAATCTCTTTACCTTCTTAACCCTGCCTCCCAATAAATGATATAACCTCTTCTCTCGAAATTTCCACCAGAACACCTGTTATAACGCCCCTAAAGACTCTATTTTCATTAGGCAATGTGGGAACTATTTATTTGCCAAGTAACAAGTCTTCAAACATTATGCCTTCTCATACTGTTCCTTATCCTCACAAACGATTAACATATCACCTCCTGTTAAAGTACAAGCACAATCTATATTCCCTATAGCCAATTTTAACTCTATAGTTAATTTAAAGGGATTGATAGAAAAAGGCTGTTTCAGGTAAAATTTAAACAATACCCTGAAGTTTTCTTTCCTTTTTACAAACTATCTCACCCTTCCTCTCCGTCATTTGAAATTATTCCAATATTATGTTTCTTTTTTCCCTTTTTCCAGACCTAGATTCAACTTCATTCCATCCTCCTCTCACAACCCACACTCACTTGAACCCTCCATTGCTGGTTCCTTTTCCAGATTCTGCCACACCTGAAGCTACACAATTTCCCAACATCCCACACCATCACAGCCAGCATCACCAGTCACCACTCATCCTTCACTGAGCTGAGTCTACATCTTCCAGATACAGGTGTATTTTACAATTAGTTGGAACACCTTGACTGCACACAGGTGATCTCCATTAACTAATTATGAGACTTCTGAAACCAATTGGCTACACCAGTGATTATTTGGCATGTCATATTAAAAGAGATGAATATTTATGTAACCAATTACTTTGTGTTTTATATTTGTAATTAATTTAGATAATTTTTTAGAGATCTATTTTCACTTTAACACAAAATAGTCTTTTTCTGTTGATCAGTGTCAAAAAAAGCCAAATTAAATCCACTGTGATTCAATGTCGTAAAACAATAAAACATGACAACCTCTGGGGGTGGGGTGAATACTCTTTATAGGCACTGTACATCAGGATACTGTTCATTGACTACAGCTTAGTATTTAACATTGCCATCCCTCAAAACTAATCAATAAACTCCTAGGCCTCTTTGTGCAACTGGATCCTTAATTTCCTCGCTTGCAGATCCCAGTCAGTACGGATTGGAATCAACATCTCTTCCACAATCATCATCAGCACAGGTGCACCACAAGGCTGTGTGCTTAGCTCCCTGCTCTACTCTCCTTATATTTATGACTGCTCCAATGCCTTATGAAGTTTATGAAGAAAACAAGCCTACCCTATTCAACTTCTTATAATTAAAGTCCTCTAAGCTAGGCAACATGCTGGTGAATCTCCTCAGCAGTCTCTTTAGTGAACTCACATCCTTCCTATTGTCTTTGAATTTTGAATTCGTGTGAACAGTCTATATGATCCATTATGTTCACCATCTTTTTCACTGAGTTCATTTGTACAAAGCCATTTGCTATACTCCTCAATGGGCTTGCAGTTACTTGAGTTTGCCATTGATTTCCTTTGCTTTGAGGCAAGTTGTTGACATGTGCATTGATACCAAAAATAAGGCAAACAGACTCTGTCTCTCTCTGTCATTAGCTCAATGTTGTATGTTGCCACATTTCTCCTCCAGGCAGTGTTTTGTATTGCCTGGGCAATGTCAATGCCTGCTTGCAATTTGGTTTCCTCTCATCATGTGAGCTTCTATCTTGGATTCCACAAGCTACATAATTCCCCAGTATCTGTACCAAACTTCTCCACTACTGACAGTGTTTAGCAATTCATCACAAATCTTTGACAATCACAAAGAAGGCATGCCACAGGCTATACTGTATTAGAAACATCAGAAGATCTGGTATGTCCCCAAAGACTCTTGCAAATTTCTACAGCTGTACGTTGGAAAGTATTCAGACAGGCTGCATCACAGCCTGGCGTGGAGCCTCCTCAGCACAGGACTGCAGAGACTGCAGAGGGTTGTAGATTCAGCCATTTCCTTCATGGACACAAGCCTCTCCACTATTGAGGACATCTTCAAAAGTCAGTGCCTCAAGAAGGTGGTATCCATTATTAAAGACCTTCACCATCCAGAGCAGGCCCTTGGTGCTTTACTCCCATTGGGCAGAAGGTACAGGAGCCTGCAGAACTCCATTCAATGCTTTAAGAACAGCTTCTTCCCCTCTGCCATAATATTTCTGGGCAGTCCATGAAATGATGAACACTACTTCATTATTCATCTTTTGCACAATTTCTTTTGTAAGTTATATCAATTTTTATGTCTTGCACTTAGCTGTTGCTGCAATACAACGTATAAATCAGTGATAATAAACCTGCTTTTAATTTTGTATCTGAACCAATGACCACAATAACTTCCAAATTTAAAAAAATAGACAATGCTGTTCAGGACTCATCTGTGGAGAAAGAAACAGAGTCAACATTTCAATTATAAGACCCTTTATCAGAACTGTTCTCACTGACTGAATTTTTGGAGCAGCCCAAATAGAAAACCGAATTTATTCAATGGTATCTTCTTCCTGTTCTTCAACCTGAAACATTACCTCTGCTTCTCTCCTACATATGAAGATTTTCCCCTATCATCTTCAGGTTTTATTTTAGATTTCCATTATCTGCAGTTTTAAGTTTAATTTCCACAATGACTCTCAAACTTTGAACAACTCAACCAAAATGCTAGAGGTGAACCCATGTAGCCCTTCCAACAGCTCAAGCAACTCTTTGAACGTCTACTCTACAGCTTTGCTTGGAACCTGCAGGATTTAAGTGGCTACATCTGGAAGCAGAATGAACAGAGATATCCCTTCAGTAATGTTTCAGTGAATTTTTTGAACTTATGAGATTCTATCAATGATGCACTTAAATATGATACTGAAATTGACAACTTGACTTGCTTTTGCCAAAGCAGAACTAGCATAAGCACAAATGCTATTGGGGAGGCTTTAAACTAGATTTTCAGGGGGCTGGGAACCAGAGTGCCAGAGCTGACAGTGTGGCTGGGGTGAAAATAAATGATGTTGAAATTGTTCAAGCAAATCCGCTAATAGAAAGGTTGTGAGTGGTGGTAAAAATCTTCTGAGGTGTATATATTTCAATGCTAGGAGTATTGCGGGGAAGGCGGATGAGTTGAGGGCGTGGATTGACACGTGGAATTATGACGTTATAGCAATTAGTGAAACTTGGCTACAGGAGGGGCAGGACTGGCAGCTTAATATTCCAGGGTTCCGATGTTTCAGATGTGATCGAGGCAGAGGAATGAAAGGTGGGGGAGGGTAGCATTGCTTGTCAGGGAAAATGTTACAGCAGTGCCCAGGCAGGACAGATTAGAGAGCTTGGCTACTGAGTCCTTATGGGTGGAGCTGAGAAATAGGAAAGGTATGGCCACATTAGTGGGATTGTATTACAGACCACCCAATAGTCAACGAGAATTGGAGGAGCAAATCTGCAGAGAGTTGGCTGAAGATAAAGTTCTGGTGGTAGGGGATTTTAATTTTCCACATATTGATTGGGACTCCCATACTGTTAGGGGTCTAGATGGTTTAGAGTTTGTAAAATGTGCTCAGTAAAGTTTTCTAAATCAATATATAGAGATACCAACTAGAGGGGATGCAATATTGGATCTCCTGTTAGGAAACAAGTTAGGACAAGTGACGGAAGTGTGTGTAGGGGAGCACTTTGGTTCCAGTGATTATAACACCCTTAGTTTCAACTTGATCATGGACAAGGATAGATCTGGTCCTAGGGTTCAGGTTCATAGAAACATAGAAACATAGAAAATAGGTGCAGGAGTAGGCCCTTTGAGCCTGCATCGCCATTCAGTATGATCATGGCTGATCATCCAACTCAGAACCCTGTACCAGCCTTCCCTCCATACCCCCTGATCCCTTTAGCCACAAGGGCCATATCCAACTCCCTCTTCAGTATAGCCAATGAACTGGCCTCAACTGTTTCCTGTGGCAGAGAATTCCACAGATTCTCCACTCTCTGTGTGAAGAAGTTTTTCCTAATCTCCATCCTAAAAGGCTTCCCCTTTATCCTCAAACTGTGACCCCTCGTTCTGGACTTCCCCAACATTGGGAACGATCTTCCTGCATCTTGCCTGTCCAATCCCTTTAGGATTTTATACGTTTCAATAAGATCCCCCCTCAATCTTCTAAATTCCAACGAATATAAGCATAGTTCATCCAGTCTTTCATCATATGAAAGTCCTGCCATCCCAGGAA
This sequence comes from Mobula hypostoma, assembly GCF_963921235.1. Classification (NCBI taxonomy): domain Eukaryota; kingdom Metazoa; phylum Chordata; class Chondrichthyes; order Myliobatiformes; family Myliobatidae; genus Mobula; species Mobula hypostoma. Next base: position 82,733,451 of record NC_086103.1, on the reverse strand, counting down.
TCAATCTGGTGAACCTTCTTTGTACTCCCTCTATGGCAAGGATGTCTTTCCTCAGATTAGGGGACCAAAACTGCACACAATACTCCAGATGTGGTCTCACCAAGGCCTTGTACAACTGCAGTAGTACCTCCCTGCTCCTGTACTCGAATCCTCTTGCTATAAATGCCAGCATACCATTCGGTTTTTTCACCGCCTGCTGTACCTGCATGCCCACTTTCAATGACTGGTGTATAATGACATCCAGGTCTCGTTGCACCTCCCCTTTTCCTAATCAGCTACCATTCAGATAATGATCTGTTTTCCTGTTTTTGCCACCAAAGTGGATAACTTCACATTTATCCACATTAAATTGCATCTGCCATGAATTTGCCCACTCACCTAACCTATCCAAATCATTCTGCATCTTCTTAGCATCCTCCTCACAGCTAACACTGCTGCCCAGCTTCGTGTCCTCCGCAAACTTGGAGATGTTGCATTTAATTCCCTCATCCAAGTCATTAATATATATATATATTGTAAACAACTGGGGTCCCAGCACTGAGCCTTGCGGTACCCCACTAGTCACTGCCCGCCATACTGAAAAGGTGCCGTTTATTCCCACTCTTTGCTTCCTGTCTGCCAACCAATTCTCTATCCACATCAATACCACACCCCCAATACCGTGTGCTTTAAGTTTGCACACTAATCTCCTGTGTGGGACTTTGTCAAAAGCCTTTTGAAGATCCAAATATACCACATCCACTGGTTCTCCCCTATCCACTCTACTGGTTACATCCTCAAAAAATTCTATGAGATTCGTCAGACATGATTTTCCTTCCGCAAATCCATGCTGACTTTGTCCTATGATTTCACCGCTTTCCAAATGTGCTGTTATCACATCTTTGATAACTGACTCTTAACAGTTTCCCCACCACCGATGTTAGGCTAACCAGTCTATAATTCCCTGGTTTCTCTCTCCCTCCTTTTTTAAAAAGTGGGGTTACATTAGCCACCCTCCAATCCTCAGGAACTAGTCCAGAATCTAAAGAGTTTTGAAAAATTATCACTAATGCATCCGCTATTTTTTGGGCTACTTCCCTGGGATGCAGACCATCTGGCCCTGGGACTGGAAGAAGGCCAAATTTGAAGAATTGAGAAAGGATCTAAAAAGCATGGATTGGGGCAGGTTGTTCTCTGGCAAGGATGCGATCCATAAGTGGGAAGCCTACAAATGAGAAATTTTGAGAGTGCAGAGCTTGTATGTTCCTGTCAGGATTAAGTGCAAAGTGAATAGGAATAAGGAACTTGGTTCTCAAGGGATATTGTAACTCTGATAAAGAAGAAGAGAGAGTTGTATGACATGTATAGGAAACGGGGAGTAAATAAGGTGCTTGAGGAGTATAAAAAGTGCAAGAAAATACTTAAGAAGGAAATCAGGAGGGCTAAAAGAAGACATGAGGTTGCCTTGGCAGTCAAAGTGAAGGATAATCCAAAGAGCTTTTACAGGTATATTAAGAGTAAAAGGATTGTAAGGGATAAAATTGGTCCTCTTGAAGATCAGAGTAGTCGTCTATGTGCGGAACCAAAAGAAATGGGGGAGATCTTAAATGGGTTTTTTGCATCTCTATTTACTAAGGAAACTGGCATTCAGTCTATGAAAATAAGGCAAACAAGTAGTGAGATCATGGAAACTGTACAGATTGAAGAGGAGGAGGTGCTTGCTATCTTGAGGCAAATTAAAGTGGATAAGTCCCCAGGACCTGACAGGGTATTCCCTCGGACCTTGAAGGAGACGTGTGTTGAAATTGCAGGGGCCCTGGCAGATATATTTAAAATGTCCCTGTCCACAGGTGAGGTGCCGGAGGATTGCAGAATGGCTCATGTTGTTCTGTTGTTTAAAAAAGGATCAAAAAGTAATCCGGGAAATTATAGGCCGGTAAGTTTGACATCGGTAGTGGGTAAATTATTGGAGGGAGTACTAAGAGACAGAATCTACAAACATTTGGATAGACAGGGACTTATTAGGGAGAGTCAACATGGCTTTGTGCTTGGTAGATCATGTTTGACCAATCTATTGGAGTTTTTCGAGGAGGTTACCAGGAAAGTGGATGAAGGGAACACAGTGGATGTTGTCTACATGGACTTCAGTAAGGCCTTTGACAAGGTCCCACATGGGAGATTAGTTAGGAAAATACAGTTGCTAGGTAAACATGGAGAGGTGGTAAATTGGATTAGACATTGGCTCAATGGAAGAAGCCAAAGAGTGGTAGTAGAGAATTGCTTCTCAGAGTGGAGGCCTGTGACTAGTGGTGTGCCACAGGGATCAGTGTCAGGTCCATTGTTATTTGTCATCTACATCAATGATCTGGATGAAAATATGGTAAATTGGATCAGCAAATTTGTTGATACAAATGTTGGAGGTGTAGTGGACAGTGAGGAAGGTTTTCAAAGCTTGCAGAGGGACTTGGACCAGCTGGAAAAATGGGCTGAAAAATGGCAGATGGAGTTTAATACAGACAAGTGTGAAGTATTGCACTTTGGAAGGACAAACCAAGGTAGAACATACAGGATAAATGGTAAGGCACTGAGGAGTGCAGTAGAACAGAGGGATCTGGGAATACAGATACAAAATTCCCTAAAAGTGGCATCACAGGTAGATAGGGTCATAAAGAGAACTTTTGGTACATTGGCCTTTATTAATCAAAGTATTGAGTATAAGAGCTCGAATGTTATGAAGAGGTTGTATAAGGCATTGGTGAGGCCGAATCTGGAGAATTGTGTTCAGTTTTGGTCACCAAATTACAAGTAGGATACTAATAAGGTTGAAAGAGTGCAGAGAAGGTTTACAAGGATGTTGCCGGGACTTGAGAAACTCAGTTACAGAGAAAAATTGAATAGGTTAGGACTTTATTCCCTGGAGCGTAGAAGAATGAGGGGAGATTTGATAGAGGTATATAAAATTATGATGGGAATAGATAGAGTGAATGCAAGTAGGCTTTTTCCACCGAGGCAAAGGGAGAAAAAACCAGAGGACGTGGGTTAAGGGTGAGGGGGGAAAAGTTTAAAGGGAACATTCGTGGGGGCTTCTTCACACAGAGAGTGGTGGGAGTGTGGAATGAGCTGCCAGACGAGGTGGTAAATGTGGGTTCTTTTTTAACATTTAATAATAAATTGGACAGATACATGGATGGGAGGTGTATGGAGGGATATGGTCCGTGTGCAGGTCAGTGGGACTAGGCAGAAAATGGTTCGGCACAGCCAAGAAGGGCCAAAAGGCCTGTTTCTGTGCTGTAGTTCTTCTATGGTTTCTATGGTTTCTAACAGTCTGAATTTTGGGAAATTAAGTCAGTGCAGGACCTACACAGTGAAAAACTGAGTCCAAGTTAGTGTAGAACAAATGGGACCAAGCGAACAACTACATTGTTCTGGAAAGTGGTGACACAGGTACTCAAGGTGGTGAAGAAGACTTATAGTATACTTCTCTTCATCAGATGGGACTTCGAATCCAAGAGTTAGGACATCATGTAACAGCTGTACATGACGTGCATGAGTCAACTCTGGAAAATCGTGTGTAGATCTGCTTGCTATACTACAGGAAGGATAAAAATAAGACAGAGAGAGTGCAGATGTTTCAGAAAGATTTTGCTGGGACTGGAGGGATTGAGATATAAGGAAATAGGGTTCAGATAGGCCGGGAGTGTTTTCTCTAGAGTTAAGGAAACTGAAGGATGACCTGATAGAGATTATTAAATTCAGAAGGGCATGAGTACATTGGAGGAGTTCAAAATCAGAGAGAATAAACTTAAAGTGACAGATTTAAAGGGAATCTGAGGAACAAATTTTTCACACAGAAGGAGGTGGATATGTAGAACTAGCTGCCAGATCAGGGGTATAGGTAGGGTAAATGCATGTACGCTTTTCCCCTGCTGTGAGTACAATTACAGTGTTTTTAAAAAAATTCAGACTGGCAAATAGGTTTAGAGAGATGTGGGCCAAATGTGGCAAATAGGATGAGCAAAGGAAGGCATCATGACCGACGTGGAAGAACTGAGCCAAAGGTTCTGCTTCTATTCTACCTATATAACTATGACCCTAAAACAATTAAATTTATTTCTTCTCAGTAAATCCTGCTGCCTCTTGGAGACTCATGAACAACAAGTGCCACTGTGTCCTGAAGATATCTTGGTAAGTCGTTTTTGCCGAGGTAGTCATAGCCGAAGGGTGGTAGTGGGGACGAGCTCCCACTGCTAAACAAATACTCTTCATGGCGTGTGTCGCAAACAGCCTCTGACAACCAAGTCCAACTCCTGGCCTTCACGTACGGCATAGTTCTTACGCCCGGCAGAGCTGTTCTCACTGACAGGAGAAGGGGCAAAGGCGGGCCACTGGCGCCTTCAAACCAGTTGCTCCGGGCAGATGGGGCTCGTTAACAATGGATGGTAGCTCATGTAGGGTTCTCAGTAATAATAACTGAGATGTTAACTGTTAATTGCTAATAATGAAATGGCTTCTCTGTAATGTTAACTGATGAGGTAATGTTCTTTGTAGCTGAAATGTTTGGGTTATAATTATAGATAACAGGGAACTAACCAATGGAAGTCATGTTATTCTATCTGTATGTGTGCGAACCTGAGATAGTGAACGGGGAATTTGGCGAGGAGAGGCGAAGAGAAAGGACGTGCGGGAGGCGCTCTGGTAGACCACCGTGATTGGTCGCAGTCTGAGGGTCGAGGAGTGTGGAGGAGATCGAATGGTGGAGAGAAGACCTCTGTTTCTTGAGCTCTGACGATTGTGCACAAACTGATTAACCCTGATACGTGTGGTGCTTTTTTCTTTTATATTTGTTTCCCTACTAACCACATAGTCACAGTAAGATTTATAAAGTGTAATCATTTATTCGTACATTGTGTACTGTCTGATGTTTACGTTGTGGGGTTTGTACCGGGGTGCATTACACAGCATCTACTGTTACGTAACCGGCAACAATGAATATTAATCGAGACAGGTTATATAAAAACAACCAAACATTTATTAAACACGTATAAACGATAAGGGGAAAAAAAACAAAGGAAAACTTTAATCAGAGGTTAAACAGGTATGCAGCCGTTCATCAACTCCACTTGGCTCTGGTTCTTAAAGAGTGAAATGCGAAAACAGTTCTTAAAGCGATACAGTCAGATATAGTTCTTAAAGCGATAACTTCTAAAGTCCAACAGTTTTACACATTCAATTGGGAGAGACTTCTCTGGAGAAGGATTTCTTCACAGATGCACCTTTACTGCTGGTTCTGTCCACAGGATTCCCTATGCCGAAAATAAACAGTTTAAATCGACTGACTTTAAATTCCTTTAGAGAGAGAGAGAACCTTTTTGCATGAACTCATTGCCCTTTTGCAAGAGTTATCTCGATGCAGGTTCTCTCCAACGAAGACTCAAATAAGGTTGATTCTTTATTAAACTACCAAACGATGCCAGCTTCTTTCGATCCTTCGATGAATTCTTCACTCTTTCTTCAAATGTCAGAATTGAGTAAATTGGCACTTCCAGCCACAAATTTCCAGTCCAATAATACAAATCTTGTAAGAAAACGCACCTTCCGTTTTAATAATGAAACTGCGTCACAAAAACAAACACGCAACAGAAACAGAGGCACAACACGATCCACCTGGAAATGTACAAACTCAAAAACTAACTGCGTCACCTGGGTCGACCCTTATTATAGTCAAGGGGCACATGTCATCACGTGACCTCACATCGGTGGGAAAATCACATCAGGTGACCTCCAAAAGACCATTATGTCATTCTCACAAAAAAAGAGATCTCCTTGAGCATGTAACACCTCCCTCCAAAAAAAATTTTTGGTCTCTTGAAGAACAAAATTTTAACAATTTATACAAAAAAATACAAAGGTATAAAATTTACAAAATACACAATATATACAATCTTATCATTCAGCCCTTTCCAAACTAATGTACAGTAGGAGTGTTATAAATGATAAAATATCACTCAAAAAAAAACAAATTTTCATTGTACATTTAACATCTAGACAAACAGTCAGCGATCACATTGTCTTTACCCTTGATATGAGTGATCAAAATATTGTACTCCTGTAACATTAAACCGGATTATTAAATTGGAGTTTAATTTCCTTAACCTTTTTCCTTAACAGTCACAGTGGCAACTTCTCTCTCTTAATGCAGTTTTATCATATTTATATGACACAACTGTGTTGTCTTTCTCCTATATGGGGTTTTTAACCACATAATCCACCTCATTCACCTTAGATTTAATCTCATAAGGACCATGGAACTTTGCTTGTAATGGGTTCATTTGCACTGGGAAAAGAACTAACACCTTATCTCCAGGCTTAAATGACCTCATCCTAGCTTCCTTGTCATACCACATTTTTATCTTCTCTTGAGCTAACTTTAAATTTTCCTTGGCCAAACTACAAGCTTTGTACAATCTGTCTTTAAATTTCAGAACATAACCTAACAAACTAGTGTGTACTTCTTTATTAATCCACTTTTCCTTCAACAAAGCCAAAGGTCCTCGAACTCTATGTCCAAACACAAGTTCAAAAGGACTAAAACCTAATGATTCCTGTACTGCCTCCCTTACTGCAAAAAGTAGTAAATGTATACCTTCATCCCAATCCTTTTCATTTTCCACACAATATGTCCAATTCATAGTTTTTAGTGTAGAATAAAATATCTCCAAGGCTCCTTATGATTCTGGATGATAGGCTGAGGAAATAATCTGCTTTGCTCCCAGTTTATAAACTATCTGCTGAAACAACCCAGACGTAAAATTACTACCTCGATCTGATTGTATTTCCTTAGGCAGCCCAAAATAAGTGAAGAATTTTCTAAGAGCTTTTGTCACAGTTTTAGCTGTTATATTCCTAGGAGGTACTGCCTCTGGAAACCTAGATGCTGTGCACATTATAGTTAATAAATATTGATGTCCAGTTTTAGTTTTTGGCAAAGGACCTACACAGTCTGCAACGATTTTTGTAAACGGCTCACCAAATACAGGAATTGGTTGCAGTGGGGCCACTGGAGTAACCTGATTAGGTTTACCAATAATTTGACATGTATGACACGTGCTACAAAATATCACCACATCTTGTCTTAAACTAGGCCAATAAAAATGTTTAGAAACTTTGTTCATAGTTTTCTTTACACCTAAATGACCACCCAAAGGAATACTATGAGCCATAGTCAAAATCTCATTTCGGTAAATTTTAGGAACAACAACCTGATGATTAACTTATCATTCCTCACTATCAGGAATTGTAGGCAATCTCCACTTTCTCATTAATACCCTCTTTTCAAAATAATATCCAACTGGTACTTTTCCAATTTCACTATCTGGAAGAGCTTGTTGTTTTAATTTAACTATCTCAGGATCCCTACCCTGCTGTGCTATCATTTCCTTAGGAGATAAAGACAAATCTTCCTGGTCAGACTTACCACCAAAATCCTGATCAAATAAGGTCGGCAAGAAAGTTTCTGATACATCCTCAAAATTCAAATCTTGATTTGAACCGTCATGGGCAACAACCTCATCCTTTACATCAGTCTTTTTAGCCATAGCTCTTGTTACAACACAGGAAGAATCTGTGTTAGAATCCCTCTGTGGTTCCTCAGAATTTGAATTTATTGTCAAATGCACTTCAGGAAAGACTTGTCCACCTGCTAAATCATTCCCTAACAAAAGAGAAACATCATTCACAGGTAAACTGGATTGTAGTCCTACTTTAACAAACCCTGTAACTAATCCTGACCTTAAATTTACTCTATGTAAATGTACTGGCATAAGAGCATTCCCTACTCCTCTTATATAATTTACCTCACCAATGTCAGACTCATCACTAAACCTTAGCACACTATCTAATGTTAGTGATTATGAAGCTCCAGTATCTCTAAGTATCCTTATCAGTACTGCATTGAATCCTTCTTTCAAGGATACAAATCCTTCTGTTATAAAAGCTTCATATCCCTTCTTAACTTGGTCAGACTCTGACATCTCTTCATTAATATTTTCTAAACCCTGTGGTTTTACAGATTTTCCAATATGCTGCACACAAGCATCTGGGGCCACTTCTTTCTCTTTCCGTTTCAATCAGAAGCAATTAGCCACTACATGTCCAAGTTTCTTACAATAATTACAAATAATGCCAAAATGTCTTTCCTTCACGTCTCCCTTCATCCTTACTTTTCTCACTAACTTCAGATTTAATGTCTGATTTACCTTGACTCTCTGTGCTAGTTTTCCTTTTAAAAATTTTACCTGGAGAAAATGTATTCTTGTGAATTATAACATACTCATCAGCCAACTTAGCAATCTCCTGCAATGTAGCAGTGTCCCGTTCATTTAAGTATGTTCTCACTTCAACAGGAATGCTTCTTTTAAGCTCCTCCTGCAAAATCAGCTCTTTCAATTTATTATACTCCCCATTCACATTTTTAGAGGAAACCCATCTCTCAAAACACACAGATTTCTCATAGGCAAATTCCACATAAGTTTTTTCCACCGATTTCTTTAAACTTTTAAATCTTTCTCTATACGCTTCTGGAACCATCGCATATGCCTTTAATATATTCTCTTTTACAATATCATAATCCAGTGCTTGCTCAGCATTTAAAGCTGTATAAACTTGTTGTGCCTTGCCTTTAATTACACTTTGTAACATCACTGGCCATTGGTCCTTCGGCCACTTTAAACTCAGAACAACTATTTCGAAGTGTTGAAAATATGTGTACGCATCAGCTTCATTAAATGGAGGAGGCAAAACAACCTCATGAATAGCAATAAACTGTTTCGTAGAACCAGAAGATTGACTACCGAACTTTAATTTCTGCATCTCTAGCTCGAATTTCCTCTGGTTCTCAGCTTCTCTTTCTTCAAATTCCCTTTTTCTAAGGGCTTCTCTTTCCTCAAATTCCCTTTTTTTATTAGTCTCTCTATCGGCCATTTCCACTTTAAATGTTTCAAACTTTAACTGTTCAAGATGCAACTGCATTTCCAGATTACTCAGTGGAAACTTATCTAACACCTCCTGATCAAATAATTCCAAATTAATATAATGTTCAGCAATTTTTCTTTGTATGAAAGCCTTGGTGGAATTTCTCGTAATCCCTTTAATATCCAACTTCTTAGCAGTCTCCAATATCACAGGTTTTCTTGCAGTCTCTAAAAATCCCGAGTCAGGTGCCTTCAAAAAATCGTCAATATCCATTGTTGCTGAATACAACACACACACCAATCAAACCAAAAAAAAAATCCGGATAATTCCCTTTTCCAAATCAAAATCACAATTACTAGCACATAAACTCAAAATCGGAACATATCCCGGACAAGCCCCCAAAAATTATGTTACGTAACCGGCAACAATGAATATTAATCTAGACAGGTTATATAAAAACAACCAAACATTTATTAAACACGTATAAATGATAAGGGGGAAAAAAAACAAAGGAAAACTTTAACCGGAGGTTAAACAGGTATGCAGCTGTTCGCCAACTCCACTCGGCTCTGGTTCTTGAAGCATTAAATGCGAAAACAGTTCTTAAAGCGATACAGTCAGATGTAGTTCTTAAAGCGATAACTTCCAAAGTCCAACAGTTTTACACGTTCAATTGGGAGAGACTTCTCTGGAGAAGGATTTCTTCACAGATGCACCTTTACTGCTGGTTCTGTCCACAGGATTCCCTATGCCGAAAATAAACAGTTTAAATCAAATGACCTTAAATTCCTTTAGAGAGAGAGAGCACCTTTTTGCATGAATTTATTGCCCTTTTGCAAGAGTTATCTCAATGCAGGTTCTCTCCAACGAAGACTCAATAAGGTTGATTCTTTATTAAACTGCCAAACGATGCCGACTTCTCTCGATCCTTCGATGAATTCTTCACTTTCCCTTCAAATATTGGAATTGAGTAAATTGGCACTTCCAGCCATAAATTTCCAGTCCAATAATACAAATCTTGTAAGAGAGCACACCTTCAGTTTTAGAAATGAAACTGCATCACAAAAACAAACACACAACATAAACAGAGGCACAACACGTTCTACCCGGAAATGTACAAACTCAAAAACTAACTGTGTCACCTGGGTCAACCCTTATATAGTCACGGGGCACATGTCATCACGTGACCTCACATCGGCGGGAAAATCACATCAGGTGACCTCCAAAAGACCATTACATCATTCTCACAAAAAAAAATCTCCTTGAGCATGTAACACTACGCAAACGTGAGACACAGTTCGGCGGGCAGACGGCGGTTTCCCCTAGACGAACGTGAGGAATTAGCGCTGTGTGTTACATTTGTAGGCGCATGTCCGGTGATTGAATTCTGTGAATGCTGTGTAACCACTCTGATTAAAGTACAGTTGAGACAGTGGCAGCTGCATTTCAGTGATGGTGTGCGGCTGCGGGGGTGCCAGAGAGCAATGCGTGTGTGTTGAGGGGGTGGAGACTAGTGTATCGGTGAAGTGTTACTTCGAGGTTTGAGTACGGTTAAAGCTGTTGGCAAAGTGGAAATTGTATCACGGAACTTTGATTTTGAGACAGGTACAGACATAGTGTTAGTACAGACAAGCAAGGACATAGGAGGGATGGAGTTGCCAGAAGTGATTGGCGTCCCAGGGGAGGCGGGACCTTGGCACGTGCAAATTGTTGGGGAGGGAGGGGCTGGAGCTCAGCGAGCTGAGTCACCAGCAGATGAGGGAGGGGATCTCAGGGAATGAATTCTCTCGGTGCTGAGGGATGAAGGGAAGGAGTGGTCAGATTTGGAAAATTTGGATAGCTCCCGTCCCCCAGCGAAAGGTGAGAGTTCCGAGCTGGCATCTGCAATCACCTCCCTGGCGAGAAAGGCAGAGGGGCCCCGCCAGAAGATAAGGATTTTCTCAGGGATAACACCCACCCCCGAAAGTGAAGAGGATTATGAGACATGGGTAGAGCAAACATGGCAGTTGTTACGTGAGTGGCAGTGCTCGGATGAGGAAAAGCGACAGAGATTAGTTGAAAGTTTGCAGGGGGTGGCAGCTGGGGTAGTGCGAGGTGTGAAGGTTAACCAGCCAACTCTGTCAGTAGGGTGAAATCCTCAGTTGTAGCCCCTGGAGGGGAAGTGATCGGAGCCACTCCACCCAGAAATTGATAAAGGAGGTGGTGACTGAGCTGAGAATTGAGGGGTCCATGAGAAGAGGGGTGGCCAGTAGTGTGTGCTATAACTGTGGGAAAAAGGGACATTTTTGGAGAGAATGTGAGTGGCAGGGGGTGTGCTGTAACTATGGGGAAGAGGACGAACTCCCGGCAGGAATGTGAGTGGCTGGGTGCCCCCCGGAGGGCGAGTCCCTGGGCATCCAAGCAGGGAGAGGTGTCAGGAAACTGAGAGGAGACACAGTGAGGGAATGGCCTGTTGTCTCTAGGGGAATATGTTCCCAGCGATGTACCAAGGAACCCCCAAAAGCAAAAGGCCCGATTCCAAACGGATTGGTGGGACCCTGATCCAGCGTGCCGCTACAGATAGAGGGAATCTATGATAAAGCAATAATCAATACCGGGTTGCAGGTCACATTACTATACCATCCATTTTACAACCAGCATTTGCCCTTGACCCCATTCAGTGCGCTGGAGATTTGGGGCGTCAGTGCTGGTGATTATCCGTATGACAGGTATTTGTCAGTGAGACGGGAGTTTTCAGAAGCCGATTTGGGAGGGTCTAAAGTTCTGGAGACATTAGTGCTGGTTTGTCTGGACCCGGTTGAGATGGGGGGGTGGGGAGTGCTTCAATTCTGGTGGGGACCAACTAACTTGTGGTTGAAAGGCTCACGGGGGGCCTGCCAGGACAGAGCGGTGAGAATTTTTTGGAGACCTGGGCTGTGCACCCAGTGCTTTGAGCTGCTTTTGAGGAAGTGCGGAGCCATCCTGGGCCAGATACTGAATTTAAACATGGGACTGTATAGTGCACCCAGTCGAAGCCTAAGGTAATAAGGCTTGGGGAAGTAGCGAGAGTGATGGGAACCCCCAGGTTTCCCGGAGTGCTTGATGGCGAGGCCCTTTTAGTGGATGCCCCGGAAGACCTCGAGGGGGAGTCGAAATTTTCCAGCTGGGGTGCTGGTGAGGCCCGAAGTGAAGAGGCCCTCAGTGGTACAGGCAAGCAGGATGGCTTTGATTGTCAGGAACACCATGAAGAGAGAAATAACCATTAAGAGTGGGATGCCCTGGTGCATTTGTTCCTGGTGACGGTAATGTCCAGTGCCCCCGTTAGGCCCGCTGGGGGGAAACTATTGGAAAACAGGGGAAGGTTGACTGCTGAGGCCTTTAACTTTGGGGACGCTCCTGTGCCGCCGGATTGGAAGCAAATGTTGGTGGAGAAGATGTTGAAGCTGGAAGATGTTTCTTCCCTTGGTGAGTTTGATGTGGGTTGTTCCAAGAACACTCGTCACACCATCTGGGTGACTGAGGACACCCCGTTTAGAGAGAGGTCACGGCAGCTGGCCCCTGCAGATGTGGAAGATATATGGCAGCATTTGCGTAAGCTGAAGGAAGCTGCTATCATCTCTGAATCACGAAGCCCTAATATGTTCTCAATAGTAGTGGCTCAGAAGAAGAACAGAAAGGTACGCATGTATGTGGACTATAGGACCCTGAACAGGTGCACCGTCCCTGACCAGTATATGGTCCCGAGGGTCGAAGACAGGCTGGCCTGCCTGAGTGGGGCGAAGTGGTTTAGTGTGCTGGACTTGAGGAGCAGATATTACCAGATCCCAATGAGTGAGGCCAACAAAGAGAAGACAACACTTATATGCCCTCTGGGATTTTTCCAGTTCGAAAGGATGCCCCAGGGTATATCGGGAGCCTCTGCCACCCTCCAGAGGGTCATGGAGAAGATAGTGGGGGATATGAATTTGCTTGAAGTGTTGGTGTATTTGAATGACTTGATAGTATTTGGATCCACCTTGTAAGAACACAAAGCAAGGTTACTGAAGGTGCTAAGCCGACTGAAGGAGGAAGGGTTTAAACTTTATCTGGACAAGTGCCAGTTCTGCAAGATGTCTGTTAGCTACATTGGGCACATAATCTCGCAGATGGAGTAGCTACAGACCCGGCTAAGATAGAAGCGGTGACCATGTGGCTGAGGCACCAGACTGTGAGCTCTCTGCGCTCGTTTTTGGGGTTCTGTAGTTATTATCGGAGATTCATGAAGGGCTACGCCAAAGTGAGTCATCCCTTGAACCAGCTTCTGTGTGGTTACCCTCCCTTGGGGAAGAAAAGGAAAAGGAAAGGGGGACAGGAGGTTGGAGAATATCTAAACTTGTCGGAGCCCTTCGGACAGAGGTGGGATGCAAACTGGGAGGCGGCTTTTAAATTGCTGATAGAGTTGCTGAACCAGGCACCGGTGCCGGCTTTTGCAGACCCCCGATTGCCCTATGTACTACACACCGATGCCAGCCGAGAGGGATTAGGGGCCATCCTATATCAGGATCAGGGCATGGGTTGAGGCCTGTAGTGTTTGTCAGCCGGAATTTGTCACCCTCCAAGAGGAACTATCCCACCCACAAATTGGAATTCCTGGCGTTGAAATGGGCAGTGGTGGATAAGCTGAGTGACTATCTCTACGGGGCCAAGTTTGAGGTGAGAACAGACAACAACCCACTCACTTACATCGTGACCTCAGCGAAACTGGTTGCTACAGGCCACGTACCAGCCGGGGAGCTGGAACGTCGATGCGGACGCTTTGTCCTGACGGATGCATGAGGAACTGGAGAGGGACGAGGAGTGGGAGGGCAATTCTGCCTCTGGATTGAAGGCCATGTGTCAGTTTGCTATCACCATGAAGGCTGAGGAAAAGGAGAGGCCGGATCGCGCAGTGGAGCCATTGGGGGCTTCTGATGATGCCCTATCCCTGGTTTACTGTGACCTGGCTGCTCTGAAGACCAAGCAGCTGCTGGAATTGAGTCCAGGGGAAGTGGCAGCTGCTCAGCGAGATGACCCGGACATTGGCACCGTTTGGTACGCGGCGGAAAAGAGGGATATGGCGTGGGTGGAGAAGACGAAACATGCTTCGGTGCCTCCGTTACTGAGAGAATGGCCTCGGTTGAAGTTGAAGAACCAAATTTTATACCGGGTAACATCACCCCCGGACCGACCTCGGTGGTGGCAGTTGGTCCTGCCTGAGAAGTATCAGAAGATTGTGTTGAAGTCACTGCACAATGATTCTAGAGATTTGGGGGTAGAAAAAAACCTATGGATTGCTCAAAGACCGGTTTTACTAGCCCAGAATAAAGTTGGAGGTTGAAAAGTACTGCAAGTCGTGCATTCGCTGCATATGCCGGAAGACACTGCCTGTGCAGGCCGCTCCTCTGTCACACTGCAGAGTGCAGGGCCCCTGGACCTGGTGTGTATGGATTTCCTGTCCATAGAACCCAATGCCAGCAACACAGCAAATGTATTAGTCATCACGGACCACTACACCAGATATGCTCAGGCTTTTCCTACCAAGGACCAGAGGGCGACTACGGTGGCAAAAGTGTTATGGGAAAAGTATTTTGTGCATTATGGCCTTCCCCGGCGGATACATAGTGACCAGGGATGGGACTTTAAGAGTAAGCTCATCTATGAGTAACTGGGCATGCTGGGAGTTGAGAAATCGAGGACCATGTCCTACCATCTGCAGGGCGAAACCCAGCCTGAGAGGTTTAATCGGACACTGCTAGACATGCTCGGGACTCTCGAGATCAGCAAAAGGAGCAGATGGAGCCAACATATTGGGCATCTGGTTCACTGTTACAACTGTACACGCAATGAAGCTTCTGGGTATTCGCCCTATTATCTGATGTTTGGGCGCAAGGCGAGGTTGCCCATTGACCTCTGTTTCAGGACTGACGCAGGCGACGTACTGCTGAAACATTATCTGAAGTATGTGTCTGATCTGAGGAGAGAGCTGAAAAGGGGTTACGAATTGGCTGGGGTGGCGGCCGCCAAGCAGAATCGGGGAAATAAGAGGAGGTATGACCAGAAAGTGAAGTTCTCCCAACTCCTGCCGGGAGACCGAGTCCTCATAAGGAATTTGGGATTACCTGGAAAGCACAAGTTGGCTGACCACTGGGCGGCCACACCCTATGTGGTGGAAAGTCAGATGCCAAACCTACCGGTTTTCCAGGTGAGGCCAGAGGACGGGCAGGGATCTGTCAAGATTTTCCATTGGAACCACCTGTTGCCCCTGGGACAAGAGGTGCAGGTAGACCTAGAGCCCGACTTGGAGTTTACACTTAGCAGGAGGTCTCTGCAGAAGTGTGGGGTGATGGAAGAGCCCATCACGAAAGAGACTGGGCTGGGCCCAGCAACAGAAAGGGTTACTGATTTGGAAGGTGATGATTTGGATGAGTGGTACATGCTGCCATTCGCTAACCTCCCCGTGACAGTGGAAGAGACTCCAGGCCCTTCTTCCACTGCATCAGGTGAGGTGAGAGGGCTGTTGGTGGGCAACAGGGAGTGCAGCAGGACTACCAGAAGTGCAGTACCCATGGTCGACCACAAACGACGGAGGCCATACACAGTCGCTTTTGCCAGCTACCATGTAGGTGATGCTCAGTGGATCTGAGTATGAAGAATTAATGATATAAATCACAGTTATAATTGTCAAAGAATCTCCAAGAAGTTCAGCTATAACATGGGTCTTCATCATCTTCTCTAAGGAAACACCAGCACCGTCTGTGTCATTGGATTCTCTGTTAACATAAATATTCTCTTTGTTTTCTCCACATCCTCCCTTGTTCTGCACCTCAGACCATACGTGCTTGTTCACTTTTTCAAGTTCTAATGAGAGACTATCATCCTAAAGTGCTAATTCTGTTTCTCTCCCCATAGGTGCTGCTTGACCTGCTGAGTATTTCCAGCATTTTCTGCTAATATTTCAGATTTCCATTCGCAGTTTTGTTTCTGTTTTTGGATCTGTTTTTGGCATGTGGCTGCTTTATATTTCCATAGTCACATCTCCCTACAGCTTTACAAGAAATCATAGATGCCTTGAAATGACTGGGATCAAGAAGAATGATCCCCACTCTTCCCTACTGATATTCCCTGTTAGAAAATACTTAGATCTTAGTGCAATGGGTCATTCGTACACAGCACCACTTCTCACCATCCCCGAAACATCAGCCCAGTGGAACGAGCATGAAGTGTAATATAATCCTTCTGAAATCAATGCTATAAGCATGGACAAGATCAAAGTAAGTGAGAAATGCGGATGTGGATGAAGTTTAATGTACTCGGTTGAGGGAGAGGGTAATGCAAAATATTCCTTCCTAGCAAAAGACGCAAGCCCCAGCTCCTGGGGTACAGAAGTAAGGGAAGACCACAGACTAATTATATTTCCTGGCAACACACACAAAATGGTGGAGGAACTCAAAAGGCCAGGAAGCATCTATGGAAAAAAGTACATTTGATGTTTCAGGCCAAGACCCTTCGCAGGACTGGAGAGAGAAAAAAAAGCTGAGGAGTATATTTAATAGGTGGGGAAGGGGAGAGAGAAACAAGGTGATAGGTAAAACCGGGAGGGGAGGGATGAAATAATGAGCTGGGAAATTGACTGGTGAAAGAGATACAGGGCTGGAGAAGGGGTGTCTGATAGGAGAGGACAGAAGAACATTGAAGAAAGAAAAGGGGTGAGGTGCACCAGAGGGAGGCAATGGGCAGGCAAAGAGATAAGGTGAGAGAAGGAAAAGAGAATGGGGAAGCATTATCAGAAGATTGAGAAATCGATGTTCATGCCATCAGGTTGGGGGCTAAGCAGACAGAATGTTCCTCCATCTAAGTGTGGCCTCATTTCGACAGTAGAGGAGGCCATGGATTGGTATATCGGAATGGGAATGGGAAGTGGAATTAAAATGGGTGGCCACTGGGAGATTCCATTCCTTCCGGTGGACTGAGCGTAGGTGCTTGCCGAAGTGGTCTCCCAATCTACGTCAGGTCTCACTGATATACAAGAGGCCACACCGGGAGTACTAGACACAGTATGTGACCCCAACAGACTCACAGCTGAAGTGTCACCTCACCTGAAGGACTGTTTTGGGCCCTGAATGGTAGTGAGGGAGGAGGTATAGGAGCAGGTGCACTTGTTCTGCTAAAAAAAACACTGGGAGATCCCACTTCTTCTGGCCGACGGAGCATATGTGCTCAGCAAAACTGGTTCCACTTCCCCATCCCCATTCTGATGTGTCAATCCATGGCCTCCTCTACTGTCGCGATAAGGCCACTCTCAGGTTAGGAACAACACCTTATATTCTGTCTGGGTAGCCTCCAACTCAATGGCATGAACATCGACATCTCGATATTCTGGTAATGGCACTCCACATCCCCCCCCCCCCCCCACCATTCCCCATCCCCTTTTCCCTCTCTTACCTTATTTCCTTGCATCACGCACAAAATACTGGTGGAACTCAGCAGGCCAGGCAGCATCCATGGAAAAAAAGTACAGTCGACGTTTCTGCCCAGAAGTGCTGAGTTCCTCCAGCATTTTGTGTGTGTTGCTCGGATTTCCAGTATCTACAGATTTTCTTTTTTATCTCCTTGCCTTCCCATCACCTCCCTCTGGTGCTCCTCCCTCCTTTTCTTTCTGTCCTCTCCTATCAGGCTCCTGCTTTTCCAGCCCTGTATCTCCTTCACCAAGCAACTTCTCGGCTCTTTACTTTATCCATCCCCTCCTGGTTTCACCTATCAACTTGTGTTTCTCCCTCCCCTCCCCCTCCCACCTTTTAAATCTACTCCTCATCTTTTCTCTACAGTCCTGTTGAAGGGTTACGGCCCAAAATGTCGACTGTACTTTTTTCCATAGATGCTGCCTGGCCTGCTGAGTTCCTCCAGCATTTGCGTGTATTGCTTGGATTCCAGCATCTGCAGATTTTCTCTTGTTTATGAATTGTAATTCCTGTCTTTACATGAGAGGTTTTCACTTGAAAGAACTGGATTTACGTAAAAGGGTGCATGCACTTAACAGACCTAAGACCTTTGAAAACCTTAGTCTTCAACTCAGCATGTCCAGCACTGGGTTCATTCTACAGGAGGACCTATGGCATTGTATGTTCATAGACTCTTTGGAGTGTGCTGGGGCAAATATCAGTCTCTCTGGTAAACTGTCAGCGTGCTTCCCAAAATATCCAGAGCCCCTTTCATTTCTATAAATGCAGATCACTGTAATGTTTGTGATGAAACCATATACACAGTTGTCCCACTAATCCCTTTGAGTCCCTCCTGCAGCAGAGACCCACATTGGTTTAATTGAGACTGCAGGGAACAGCTCAATACATCACGGGCTCATCCCTCAAACTAGTGGTAGTATCACCTGCCTATCACCTCTCCCTCAAACTTGCTTCTTCCCTTTCTCCCATAGTCCACTCTCCTCTGCTATCAGATTCCTTTTTCTCCAGCTCTTAGCATTTTCCAATTAAAACTTCCCATTTCTTAATTTATTCCCCCTCCCCCACCTGCCTGGCTTTACCTATCCCCTTCTAACTTGTCCTCCTCCCCTTCCCCCCACCTTCCTATTCTGGCATCTTAGCCCTTCCTTTCCTGTCCTGATGAAAGGACTTGGCCCGAAACATTGACTGCTGATTCACTTCCATAGATGTTGCCTGACCTGCTGAGAACCTCCAGCATTTTGTGTGTGATGCTCTAGATTTCCAGCATTTGAAGAACCTCTTGCGTTTTTGTGTTTTTTTGTTCTGATTGTTATCTTTCTTGTAAAAAATGTATGTAATTTACGTTTAATTTATATTTTTCTTGTGAATACAGCTTACAGTACATGATACAATGTGCCTTTGGTGCTGCTGTAGATATGATTTTCATTGCACCTGTGCATTCTTGTACTTGTGCATATGACAATAAACTTGACTTTGACTTTGTCCTTTTCGGAACCAGTGAAACAGGGTGAAATTATTATTATTCTGAGAAGAAGGTATCCCAATGGTAGTATATTGCAGCTCTTAAAATACTTCTTTATTGCAGTGGTTATAAACGTGCTCACTGCTTCAATGTAGAGTGAAATAATGATATAAATGGAAACAGGACCTTCGGCCCATCTCCTCCATGTTGTCCATGGTGCTAAGCTAGTCCCGCCTGGATGCATTTTGGCCCATATCCCTTAAAACCTTTCCTGTTAATGTACTTATCCTAAAGACTTTTAAATGTTTTTGTACTTGCTTCAACCACTTTCTCTGTCAACTTGTTCCATACACCCACATGATTAGGGCTTCAGTAGAATGGATGTTGCCCCAGGAGAAAATGTTGACATTGGCTCACTGGTCCTTCCAGCAAATATAAAGGATGTTGTGGAGAGAGTACTTTATGTTTATAGATGGTTGCTGTAAATAGCCTGCATTTTATAAGCTTACAGGAGAGCAAGATTCACTGCTGCTCAGTAGACCATAAATGTTGTTGCAGGTTTGAGACCTGGACATTGATATTGCCATCCTCAAACTGAACTGGTACACCTAAAGTGATGATTAATTTTTAGCATCAATGTCTGCCTTCAGTGAGAGGAATCTTCTAAGATATTGAAATGGGCCACATCTTTTAGGGCCTTATCTTGGTTATTCATTTTTAGGAGATGGGAATGTATCGCAGGGGCACTTTGGTAGAGCACTTTATCTTATGGATGTACGGTAGACTTCAGTGGATGTCACAAATATACTGTACAACTGAAGTCACGGCACACTTCATTTATGTGACCTCAAGAAATCCCTAGAAAGGCTTTTCAATGCAGGTAATACTTACGCAGATGCAACACACTCAGAACACTGGAGGAGCTCAGCAGGCCAGGCAGGATCTACGGAAAAAAGCGAACAGTCAACGAGACCCTTCATCATTCCTCCAGCATTTTGTGTGTATTGCTGAAAGCAAAGAATTGGTGGTTGAAATTACACAGAAGTTACTGGGATTCCAAGCACTGAGTTATAGAAGGAGGTTGAGTGGGCTCAAATTTTATTCACTGGATTCTGGGAGAATGAGGGGTGCCCTTATAGAGATGTCTAAGATCATGAAAGACGCAGATGTGGTGAATACACACAGCCTTTTTCCTACAGTTGGAGAACCAAGGATTAGAGGGCACAGGTTTAATGTGAGAGGGGACAGGTTTAATAGAAACCTGAGAGGCAATTTTTTTACCCAAATAATGGTCTGTACCTGGAACAAACAGCCAGACAAAGAGATGGCGGTGCACTCATTAACAACATTATAAAAGCACTTGGACAGATTTGTAGCTAGGTATAGAAAAAGTATAGAAGGATATGTACCAGACTTGGGAAAATGAATTTGATCAGATGGACATATTGGATGGCTTGGATTGGTCGGGCTGAAAGGTCTGTGTCTAGTTGTAATCGACTCTATGACTCTATTCAGAAAGTATGTTTCAGGTCACTTCAGAATGTTTTGCTTCAAAAGTAAGCCCTTTGAACAGTTATATCAGAAATGCAGCAGTAAAGTTTAAACTGCAATTAACTGAGAATCTATTACCAGTTTAGTTTCTAAAGTGAGGTATTGTCCAGCACATTAAGGAGATCCTACTTCTTTAAGTACTGCATTTGGGCCTTATTTCAGTAGTTCACATAGAAAACGACTCTTTCTAACTGTATTGACCTCCCTCAGCACTGCACTGGACTCTCTATTCAAGTTTCTAACAATGTTGATGAAACTACCAAACAGGTGCACAATGGATAACATCCTCAAACTACAACAATGATCAGGATTTAAATGAAGTTAAAATTACTTTGAATTGTCTGGGATATGCGTGAGGTGCTGTAAGTCTTATTTGGGTCCATAATTCACCACCTGGATTCAAAGTAGGATTGTTCTGCATTTGCCCTGCCAAAACAAAAATAAATCTTTGTTTTCCTATAATCCTTAGAATTTCAAAACAATGCAGACCTGCCCTTGTAAACTCACCCCCTGCTATCAATATACTGCTCTGCTATCAAAGAACTCCCATTTACTGCTATTGGCTGATGTCTCCAAAGGCTAATGACTTGCTTCCCCACCAAGTAAAAGCACACTTCATTTGTGTTTACTGTCACCCTGTATCAGCCCAAGTAGGATTAGGTCTTTGTTTATGAATAAGCACTGTGCACACTCCTTCTTTAAAAGAACGGATTGTTTACTAAACTGCATTTTCTTCTTTGTTCAGTTTAACCTGGAATGAAGAACACAAAGAAAACTCAAAAGTCTGGTCTGGAATGAATCAATGCTCCCTAATCTGAAGATTTTAGAGTCGTCTGCATCACTGTCTGTGAATAAATTCATCAGTCTGATTTTTAATGACCTAAGTTTTGCTTTAATGATATTGGTGATGCTAAACAGTAATTTTCGTTTGAAATGGGTGGCCACCATTTCTATTTGACTTCCCATTTTCATTCTGACCTGTCTATCAATGGCCTGTTCTATTGCTACAATGACCATAAGACTATAACATATAGGAGTAGAATTGGGCCATTTGGCCCATTGAGTTTGCTCTGACATTTCATCATGATGATCCAATTTTCTTCTCATGCCCAGTTTCCTGCCTTCTCCCTTAGTGTCCTGACCAATTAAGTATCTATCAACCTGTGCCTTAAATATAGATAATGACTTGGCTTCTACTGCTGCCTGTGGTAATGAGTTTCACAGATTCACCAGTCTCTGTCAGAAATGAGATCATACTCAGGTTGGAGGAACAATACCTTATATTCCATCTGGGTAGTTTCCATCAGCATCGACTTCTCTAACTTATGGTAATTTCTTCCCTGTGTTGCTGCTCTCTTTTTCCGTTCCCCATTCTGGTTACCCTCTCATATCTTTTCTTCTCGTCACCTTTTCATCACCTCCCGCCGGTGCCCCACTTCCTTCCCTTTCTCTCATGGTCCATTCTCCTCTCATAGCAGAACCCTTCATCTTCAGACCCTTACCTCTTTCACCTATCCTCTCCCTACTTCTTACTTAACCGTCCCTATCCCATCCACCCACCTTCCACCTCACAATGGTTTCATCAATCGCCTGCCAGTGTACTCCTTCTTCTCCCACCCCCCAACCTTCTTATCATGGCTTATGCCTCCTTCCAGATGAAATGTCCTTCCGTAGATGCTGCCTAACTTGCTGAGTTTCTCCGGCATTTTATGTGTGTTACTCCTTGCTCACTGGCATGATTACATCCAGATGCAGGAGCACTTGTAGGCTCGTAGTCCCTAAAAACAAGAGCACAAACATGCGTTGTTGTGGAAATGCACTGACACATGCATCATGTGGAAATGCACTGACACAAGCATCATGCATTCAAGTACACCTTCTCCTTAGGGATCTAATACAACACACACACACACACACACACACACACTCACACTCACACTCACACTCACACACACACTCACACACACACACACACTCACACACACACACACACACACTCATATGCAGTGGTTAATTGGGGCACATTAGGACAGTGATTTTACCCAATTAAGTGGCTGCCCTAATTAGCTGAAGTTTCAAGGAAATAATTAAAAAGGCATAAAAACGGCAAACTGAGAAACAAATTATGCATTCAAATAAAATACAGATCAAATTCGAACACTCCCAATAGTACTGCAGTACTATAACATTGTGTATTATTTCCTAATAGTTATCAAGGGACAAATTCATCCAGTGTAAGCAATGAACAAAATCAGTGCGTATAATGGACTGCCTTCATCCAAAGCTGTTGATGATTGCATCCTCCAAATCTTCATTTTCATTGCAACATTCAAGATGATTGTCAATACTTCAAATTCCTCATAGAGCCTACCTTGTAGAAGTAGTGAAATTGTTTAATTTTCATTCGCCGCTGTTTCTGGCATCCCCAAGCCTAAATGCTTGAAACTGAAGTGAGCAAAACAGTTCTGAATTTCTTTACTGCTTCTTTCTCACCTAATATCAGTAACAAATATCTTTTGTTTTTTAACACAAACACACATAACTGGCATTATTTAAAAACTGTTTGCTCTAAGCACGCTGTAGCATCTAACAGCCATACAAGTGTGTGACTAACACTAGTTAGAATCTGTACAGCAGCCTGCCTCCTGTCCCAATTACGCATCATGGTGTCCCAAATAAATGGAGGGAATCCCAGTAATTTTCTCGATTAGTTTTTGTTCTGTAAGTGTTACCTCAAATAAGCAGCTGCTCCGATTAACCGCTGGCCCAATTACACTGCACATGCCTACTAACTCCTGCGAACACAAATGATTGTACACAAAGATGGAGTCATACACACACTTCTTCATTAGAAGGACATGCACTCCCACAAGCAAACACATATACTGTATACACAGAGAAATACATATGCAATCACAAAAAAATAGTCACAAACCCATCAGGGCTTTTTTGTCACAGAGAACAGAAATTCTTTTGTTTTGCTGATGAGGTTTCTCGGCAGTCAGGCAGATTAAAACATAAATATAATAATGGTGTCTACTGATATAAAGGGAATTGTGAAGAGGGTCAATGATGCTGGAAAAGGAAAAGGTTTTAAAGTGGATCCTACAAAGCCAGTGTATGCTGGATCCAACATAACACCCACAACACCCACACGCTGGTACTTAAATGCTGGTAGGGCTGAGATATTACTAACCTGCCCTTCCTGTTTTAACTCAGGTGTCTGGACAAGCAAGTGCAGGCTGTTTAAAATTGCACCCTGCATTTAACATTAGAAGTACGATAAAACTTTGACCTCAAAATCACATATTGCTGAGTGTGCATACCACAATTGTACTCAGCTTCTCTCATTGAACACTTAGCACACTCTAAATAGTGCATACTGAAATTCAGCATCAATGTGCAAATAGGTCAAATCTCACCGAAAACACAATCTTTTTTTCAGAATTTGGACAATGTTTTGAGGCTGCGTTTATTCATCATTATTACCCCTGAGGATACCAAGAGGTTGCATTGAAACAGTAACCAAACCAGAACTGGCTAATTGCTTTCTGAAAGAAGATAATGAACGACCATATTTGTTGTAGCCACTTTTGCTGGAGCAAAGCCAGAAAAGAGCTAATTTATTGATGAAAAGAGTTGATCATAGAGGGTTTTGTGGTAGGGACATTCTAGGCAGCTTCCAGAGTAAGTTATAAGGTCAGCACAACATTGTGGTCCAAAGGGCCTGTAATGTGTTGTAGATTTTCTGTGCTTCTATGAAAATTGCCATGATGAAAGGCCAACAACATGGACTGTTAATGCAGTTCTACTACAATTAGGCTACTCTTTTCAAAGTGACCGATTTGTACCATTTCCAAATATAGGATAAATGGCTGTTGCAGTATACACCTGAGTGAAATGTGGCCCAAGAGCACAGAGTCAGACAGTCAAACAGCACAGAAATGGGCCCTTTGGGAAATTACCTCTATACTAAACTTTTTGCCCAGCTACATTAATCTTATTTGCTTGCTTTAAAGTCTTAACCTTCCATGCCTTGCTTATTTAAATGTCTGTCCAAATTCTGCTGAAATGTAGCTTTTCTTTGAGGTCCTACATGAAGATGTACAAAATTCACTAGAAGCATTTTGGTCTAGCACTTAGCACAGAGCCAGCACGAAAAATACAGAAATTTGCTTCCTTAACTGATAGGAAGGTTAGGACTCCTGTCCCAGTATACGGGAGTTTTGTAGTTATGGGCTCCCTCACAGCTGGTCGCCACTTAAGCTCTGACATTGGAAGAAGTCACGGACCCCGAGCCCATATAGTTTCACTGTCTGCTGAATCTTGGCTAGGAATTAGTTCAGCAATCTCAAACAATAGAGAATGATTGTAGGGGAGAGAGGCACATTTTAGAATATTCACCTTTCATTTATACGTCTTTAATTGGTTTAAGTATTTCTTAAGGTACAGAAACACCTATCTGGCCTATGAGGTCCATGCTGGCTCCTGTCATCCACACACACTTTATCTGCTTGCACCCCTACGGTTTGCCTTCTTTCCCATGCTCAACAAATCTTTTGATTCTTTTATTACTTGCTGTCTTACTGCCAATTACACCGCTAGTGTTTAGGGCAATAATGAAGGTCTTCTATCTCTGGTGCTGTTCATGTCTTCCTTTATTGTGTCAGTACCTTCCTCGGTTTTCACGACTGTCAGTCATGCAAGTCCCAGGCGGGGACTCAGAAATGCTGTTGCACTCAGATGCTGAAGGATTCTTTATTCCTGTTTCCATATCAATTTTGTTTTACAGTCAGGGTTGTTAGCCTTGAGCTGAACCCCTGTAGCTGGAGGACCAGTAGAACACTGTTAGTCTGTCCTCTAATGTTTGACCTGTTTGGCATGGATGACCGTCCCAAGAGCCCAAGCATAAAGATCTGACACCAGCCAACATAGCTCTCCAGATCACTGAATCACGACAAGGTAGAGGATTACTTGCTGACCCTAAAGAGTAATTTACTATGGCCAATTACCCTACTCCATATCTTTGGGCTGTGCGAGGAAACGAGAGAACCTGTTGGAAACTCACCCCATCTAATAACTATTAATAAAAAAATAAATAAATAGTGCAAAAGGGGAATAGAGAGGAAGTGTTCATGGACCGTTCAGAAATCTGATGGTGGAGGAGGTGAAACTGTTCCTAGATTGTTGCACGTGGGTGTTCAGGCATCTCGATGACTACACAAATGGTAGTAATGAGAGGAGAGCGTGTTCCAGATGGTGAGAGTCCTTAACGATGCATGCCACCCTCTTCACGCAACACCTTTCAAAGATATCCTCAGTTGTGGGGAGCATTGTGCCCATCAAGTAGGCGGAGCTTAGGATGCTTAATGATGCCTAACAGCAACTCCTTTGCATGCATCCACAGAAACAGCTCTATTTCCATCTTTAATATCTTTATTTTCCCCTTTCAGTGTTCTTCTGAAGACCCTGACCTGGAGTTACATGCTGACTACAGTTCCTTGCGGGAATGGGACCTACTCTTGGGGTTCAATGATCGGCTGTTGTTGATCGGTATGCCAAACGCTCGGCCTAAGAGTCTGGCTCGGATTTGGAAGCCTAGGATCTCGGGGCTCTGGAGATGGGCAGAACGAGGATCGGTGTTACGACAGGAGACCCGTGTGTCATCAGGGGAGTCGGGTTATCTGCGACTGTGTGGCTGGAGACCTGAGATCTTTGTGATCTTTGGGCACAGAGCCTTGAAAAAGTGATGTAACAGACTTTTAACATCGTAAACCAGTGAGTTGTTTGTTATGTCTCCCCGCTTGATGGGAAAATGGAGACACCTCTTCCTCCCTTATTCAGGAGAGAGAGAACCTGCGGTATGTTGAATACCAGGTGAAACGTGAAGTTTTTGGGGTAACTGCGTCTTTGCTGTTGCTTGGCTCACGCATGAGTTCTCGGTGGTGGGTTCTGATGCTTTTTTTTTGCAGGTGGGGGAGGGGGGATTGTTGCTCGCTGCCGCTTACGCGTGGGAGGGAGGAGAGCTTGGGGGAACTTAGGGGTTCTAACATTTAACTGTCGTTTATTCTTTGGGACACTCTTCCGTTTTTGTGGATGGTTGTGAAGAAAAAGCATTTCAAGATGTATATTGTATACATTTCTCTGACATTAAATTGTACCTTTGAACTTTTGATGGAGTTGGCTGACTTTACAACCTCTTGCAATCTTGTGCATTGAAACCTACATATCAGGTGATGATGCAACCAGTCAGCTTGCTCCCCACTGTATATCTGTAGAAATTTGTGAGAATCTTTGCTGACATATCAAATCCCTCAAACTCCTAATGAGGTACAGCTGTTGACAGGCCTTATTCGTGATTGCATAAATAAGAATTTAGTTCTTTCAGGATCTCAACTTGGAAGTATAAATTAAAGTATTTGATTAATTGTAAAATCATGCGTTATATGCAAAATAAAGTAGAATAGGCAGAGACTGAATTCAGAGATAGGGAAAGCAGGATTAAATAAACAGAAGGAATAAGTAAAAGAAAATTCCATCAATACTTAGGATCAGTAAAATGAATCTGTATGGGTAAAGGCAAATATTTTTGTGTGAGAGATTCTGTGTCTTAGTTACAGTAATCTTAGTCATTTTAAATGGTGTGATATGGCTTACAGTCATACACAATCACTCACACAAAAATATTTACAGGTCCTGAAGAAGGGTCTTGTCCTGAAATGTTGACCATTTACTCTTTTCCATTGATGTTGCCTGACCTGATGAGTTACTCCAGTATTTTGTGTGTGTTGCTACAGTAATCTTAATTTCTTTTGTTCTGTTTAGTTAAGAGCTTGTGTTTCGGATATTCAGCTTAATATATTTAACATGTACTTCAGTACCAAGTCTGTCAAGGAGATATCAATAACGAGACAGGTGACGCTGCTCGAAGATCTGAAGTGTCCCACTCAGGGTGAAGTAAACCAGTGACTTGACGCCAATCAGCAGCAGAATAATTCACACTGAGACATATGGATTTATGCTACTCCTGCCCTACACCTCCACCCTCAGCACCATTCAGCATCCCAAACAATCATTCCAGGTGAGGCGACATTTCACCTGTGAGTCTCTTGGTGTCATCAACTGTATCAGGTGCTCCTAGTGTGGCCTCCTCTACATCGGTGAGACCTGACATAGATTGGGGAACCGCTTCATTGAGCACCTTCATCGCAGAAGGGTGAGGGAGTAGGGGTTTGTCTTAGCAAGAGGGAAGTTAGAGGGGATGGTGAAACCACGGCAGAAATAAGAGCTACTAGGGTTTCTGCCTCACATCTCCAGTGACCCAGGGTCAATCCAATTCTCCAGTGACCCGGAGTCAATCCAGTGCTCTCTAAGTGGACTTTACATCTTCTCCCTGTGACCCTGCGCGTATCCTTTGGGTGCATGCCCTGTTTCCTCCCACATTCCACAGGGGTGATAGATTAATTGGCCGTACTGAATTGCCTCCAGCATGTGAGTGAATGGTAGGGAACTGAAGGGCATGTGGAGGAATGAAATGGGGTTGGGGTAGCATTAGTGTAAAGGTGGTGCACACTCAGAGGGATGAAAGGTCTGTTTCTGTGTTGTACATGCTTCTCTTGCCACTGGGCAAAGACCTCACTCTGTTAAACCATAAGATCACAGACACTGGAAGAAGAATGAGGAGTGACCTCATTGAAATGTATTGAATGGTGAAAGGCCTTGATGTAGTGAATGAGGAGGGGATGCTTTCTATGATGAGAGAGTCTTAAGACCAGAGGACACAGCCTCAGATTAGAGGGGCGTCCTTTTAGAACAGATATGAGGAGGAATTTCTTTAGCCAGAGAGTGGTGAAACTGAGGAATTCTTTGCCAAACGCAACTGTGAAGGCCAAGTCTTTATCTATATTTAAGGCAGACATTGATGGATTCTTGATTGGTCAGGGTATGAAGGGATATGGGGAGAAGGCAGGAGATTGGGACTAAGAGGAAAATTGGATCAGCCATGATGAAATGATGGTGCAGATTCGATGGGACAAATGGCCTTATTCTGCTCCTATATCTTATGGTCAAATGGTCTTATGGTAATGGTTGTCAGGTGTACTTACCTTCATGTGTTTAAATGAGGCAGTGTAGGAGTGGAGAAGAATCACATACTTCCGTTGTCAGGTCGCATAATAAATAATTTGACTTCACTTTATAGAGTGAGTGCTTCTGAGAGTCAAAAATTCATAACATTTTCTCAGAAGCTGGTGGATTTCAATCCAGCTTCAATGTATTCCAGTGAAGTAGGGAAGGGTAGTTGATATCTTTTGGATGAGCCGTGAAATTTGAGGGTAACCTGCCCTCTCAGGGTTCAAGAAAATCATAAGTTTAATCCAGAAGGTCTTCAGGTATAGGAGCAGAATCAGGCCAATCAGCTGATCAAGTCTGCGTCACCATTTTAACATTGGTTCAGTTTTATTCATCCTAATTTTCCTGCCTTTTCCTTGTAACCCTCAACCCACTTACCAATCAAGAACCTATCAATCTCTGTCTTAAAAACTCCTAATGACCTGACCTCTACAGCCCTCTGTGATAACAGATTCCAAAGATTCACCAGCCTCTGGCTGAAGATATTTCTCCTCCTTGCAGTTCTAAATATCCATGTTGGCCATTATTTATCCCTTGCTCATCATCAATGTAAAAAATTGTCTCGTTATTAATAGGTTTTTTGGGATCTTACTCTGAACACACAGTTTCCTGCTTCTCTGACATTATAAAGTATGTGTGATTTCACATGCGCTCCCCTGCTGTGAAAGCTCTAAAATGGAATCAAGCAAGGGGATTACCTTCTGTTCATCCGAAAAATATTGCCATCCAAACCAGAAGAGAGTAATAAAATCCAAAGTTCTACAAAGAGCGAATGAACATGATCTTAACACGTTGCCAAAGTTTCTTTGTATAAGCAGTAGAAACAGTGGCAATGTATGAGTACAACACTGAAGCATTTGGCTCTTAAATACATTGTAATAATTATAAGCTTAAGCTGAGAGACATTTTAAAAGTAATTATAACGTTGATGTAAATGATTATGGCAAACTGCCTAGAATAGACGGTTGTCCTCCAGAAGAGTCTGTGCTGGGATATCCGGCAAAGTTTAAGTTCTTAAATCCTTTGAGGATGTGGTAATGAGCTGTTGCTGTTCTTGTAGTGAGAGTGTTGTTCGAGAAGGCAGAGTTTCGGGATGTATTTCCAGCATCAGTGAGGGAATAATAATGTACAAAGTATTTTCAAACCAGGATGGGGTGTGACCTCCTATAAATCCTTACCATTCCTGATGATAGAGATTGTAGGATTGGGATATGCTTCAAAAACAGCCTCAGAAAAGGCAACACACACAAAAAATGCTGGTGAACGCTGCAGGCCAGGCAGCATCTATAGGAAGAGGTACAGTCGACGTTTCGGGCCGAGAGCCTTCATGAGTCCTGACGAAGGGTCTCTGCCCAAAACGACAACTGTACATCTTCCTATAGATGCTGCCTAGCCTGCTGTGTTCACCAACATTTTTTGTGCGTGTTGCTTATATTTCCAGCATCTGCAGACTTCCTCATGTTTGCGCTCAGAGGTGCCTTGTGGGACAGGTGCTGGAAGAGGCTAGTGTTCAAACCAGTCACTTGAAACAACATTTTAGTGTTCTGTACATTGACTATCCAATCTAATTCAATGCTGCAATCAATGTCCATTTATTGTAATGCTCTCAGGACCTGGATTTTAAGTAATCATTGATTCTGATCTATCATGCTTTGGAGAAGATGATTTCATTTTCTTTGTTAAATTTCTTTTCCTCTACTTATATTTCAATGGCTTCCTTTACCATGCAGTCCCAAAAGCCACTGGCGCAGCACAGTCGTCTTGCGCCATCAACTTCAATCCTACAGCCATTGCAAATGCAGTGTTCTACTACCGCCAATTTCACGAGGTAACCCAAATGGATACACCTCCTGTGCTCCTTGATGTGGGTTTCCACAGTGTGTTCTGTCTGGCCAGTATATGTGCTCCACATTGACAGGGAATCCTGTAAACACCAGCTGACCTGAGTCCCAGGTCATCTTTGACCTGCATAAGCTTGTGATTTGAGCTTCCTTATGGGTTTTTGGGTGGTACTATTATGGTATTTCTTCAGGATCCTGGCAATCCTTCCAGAAACCTTGGAAATGTAGGGAAGACAGGCAGTACTGACGGGTTCTTTCTCATTTTTACATTTCATGATTTTTCCGTCGGCACTTTAAAGAGCACAATTGATTTCTTTCATCTTGTAGCTATTCTGTAGGAACATCGTGCATAACCATCCCATTTCCTCATGAGGCCACACTACAAAGGTGTCATCAACATATCTGAAGAAGTATTTGGGGCATAAGGGCAATGAACTCACAGCCCTCTCCTCAAAGTCCTCCATGTAGGAATTAGCAATAGCTGGCAACAAGGGCAATCCCATGGCCACTCTGTCTGCTTGTTCATAGTAGTTCTCCTTATAGAGGAAGTACGTCGATGTGAGGGCGTGTTCAAAAAGGTCAATGGTACCCTTATCAAACCTTGACTGCAGAAGGACCAGGCTGTCCTTAATGGGAATTCTCATGAACAGGGACACCATGTCGAAATTGACCATTATGTCCACCAGGTTTAGTTGGATTTTGGTTATCGTTTTAATGAAGTCAAACAAATTCACAATGTGATGCTCACAGCCCCCAGCAAAGGGAAATAGCATGGTCGTTAAGTGGGAGAATTTATCCCATTGATGATAGGCCTCAGAGGGGATCACTCCTTGTGTATCCTAGGGAACCCATGAAGTCTTGGTGGTACCGATGCCTCAGCAGAACTGTCTTGCATGTGTCTGCTTGTAGTATGGATTTCTCCAGTAAAGCGGAGGTCATCCTCACATTTGAATCTGTGGAATACCGCCGTAGAGCTCTGTAGGTGGGATCGTCCCGAATCTGTTCGACTTTCCTGTGGTATTCCTCCAAGGACACCAAGACCATTACATTTCCTTTGTCTGCTGGTAAAACCATGTTGGTTGGGTTTCGCCGTAGTTCCTGGAGGGCCAGTCGCTCTCCTTTTGCAATATTCAGTTTTGGCAAAGCAGCTCTTTTGAGGGCCATGCTGACCCCTATCCTTACCCCCTCCAGGGTATAGAACATAGAACATAGAATAGTACAGCACAGTACAGGCCCTTATGTTGTGCCGACCCTTAAACCCTGCCTCCCATATAACCCCCCACATTAAATTCCTCCATATACCTGTCTAGTACTCTCTTAAATTTCACTAGTGTATCTGCCTCCACCACTGAATCAGGCAGTGCATTCCATGCACCAACCACTCTCTGAGTAAAAAATCTTCCTCTAATATCCCCCTTGAACTTCCCACCCCTTACCTTAAAGCCATGTCCTCTTGTATTGAGCAGTGGTGTCCTGGGGAAGAGGCGCTGGCTGTCCACTCTATCTATTCCTCTTAATATCTGGTGTATCTCTATCATGTCTCTTCTCAACCTCCTTCTCTCCAAAGAGTAAAGCCCTAGCTTCCTTAATCTCTGATCATAATGCATACTCTCTAAACCAGGCAGCATCCTGGTAAATCTCCTCTGTACCCTTCCCAATGCTTCCATATCCTTCCTATAGTGAGGTGACCAGAACTGGACACAGTACTCCAAGTGTGGCCTAACCAGAGTCTTATAGAGCTGCATCATTAACTTGCGACTCTTAAACTCTATCTCTCGACTTATGAAGGCTAACACCCCATAAGCTTTCTTAACTACCTTATCTACCTGTGAGGCAACTTTCAGGGATCTGTGGACATGTACCCCCAGATCTCTCTGCTCCTCCACACTACCAAGTATCCTGCCATTTACTTTTTACTCTGCCTTGGAGTTTGTCCTTCCAAAGTGTACCACCTCACACTTCTCTGGATTGAACTCCACCTGCCACTTCTCTGCCCACTTCTGCATCCTATCAATGTCTCTGCAATCTTCGATAATCCTCTACACTATCCACAACACCACTAACCTTTGTGTCGTCTTCAAACTTGCCAACCCAGCCTTCTACTCCCACATCCAGTTCGTTAAATAAAAATCACGAAAAGTAGAGGTCCCAGAACCGATCCTTGTGGGACACCACTGGTCACAACCCTCCAGCCCGAATGTATTCCCTCCACCACGACCCTTTGCTTTCTGCAGGTAAGCCAGTTCTGGCCAAGCCTTCCTGGATCCCATGCCTTCTGACTTTCTGAATAAGCCTACCATGTGGAACCTTGTCAAATGCCTTACTAAAATCCATATAGATCACATCCACTGTACTACCCTCATCCATATGCCTGGTCACCTCCTCAAAGAACTCTAGCAGGCTTGTTAGACACAATCTGCCCTTCACAAAGCCATGTTAACTGTCCCTGATCAGACCATGATTCTCTAAATGCACATAGATCCTATCTCTAAGAATCTTTTCCAACAGCTTTCCCACCACAGACGTAAGGCTCACTGGTCTATAATTACCCGGACTATCCCTACTACCTTTTTTGAACAAGGGGACAACATTCGCCTCCTTCCAATCCTCCGGTACCATTCCCGTGGACAACAAGGACATAAAGATCCTAGCCAAAGGCTCAGCAATCTCTTCACTCACCTCGTGGAGCAGCCTGGGGAATATTCCGTCAGGTCCCAGGAACTTATCCGTCGTAATGTATTTTAATAACTCCAACACCTCCTCTCAATTAATATCAACATGCTCCAGAAAATCAACCTCTCTCATATTGTCCTCTCCGTTATCAAGTTCCCTCTCATTGGTGAATACCGAAGAGAAGTATTCATTGAGGGCCGCGCTCACTTCCGCAGCCTCCAGGCACATCTTCTCACCTTTATCTCTAATCAGTCCTACCTTCACTCCTGTCATCCTTTTTTTTCTTCACATAATTGAAGAATGCCTTGGGGTTTTCCTTTACCCTACTCACCAAGGCCTTCTCATGCCCCCTTCTTGCTCTCCTCAGCCCCTTCATAGAACACAGAACATAGAATAGTACAGCACAGTACAGGCCCTTCGGCTCACAATGTTGTGCCAACCCTCAAACCCTGCCTCCCATATAAGCCCCCACCTTAACTTCCTCCATATACCTGTCTAGTCGTCTCTTAAACTTCACTAGTGTATCTGCCTCCACCACTGACTCAGGCAGTGCATTCCACGCACCAACCACTCTCTGAGTAAATAACCTTCCTCTAATATCCCCCTTGAACTTCCCACCCCTTACCTTAAAGCCATGTCCTCTTGTATTGAGCAGTGGTGCCCTGGGGAAGAGGCGCTGGCTATCCACTCTATCTATTCCTCTTATTATCTTGTACACCTCTGTCCTGTCTCCTCTCATCCTCCTTCTCTCCAAAGAGTAAAGCCCTAGCTCCTTTCTTGCAATGCTATATTCCTCAATAGACCCATCTGATCCTTGATTCCTAAACTTCATGTATGCTGCCTTTTTCCACCTGATTAGATGTTCCCCCTCACTTGTCACCCATGGTTCTTTCACCCTACCATTCTTTAACTTCCTCACCGGGACAAATTTATCCCTAACATCCTGCAAGAGATCCCTAAACATCGACCACATGTCCATAGTACATTTTCCTGCAAAAACATAATCCC
This sequence comes from Mobula hypostoma, assembly GCF_963921235.1. Lineage (NCBI taxonomy): Eukaryota > Metazoa > Chordata > Chondrichthyes > Myliobatiformes > Myliobatidae > Mobula > Mobula hypostoma. The sequence continues at coordinate 82,699,381 of NC_086103.1, read as the reverse complement.
AATTCACACCCGCAAGTTCTAGCATTATAGCCTCATAATTTGCCCTTCCCCAATTAAAAATTTTCCTGTCCTCTCTGATTCTATCCTTTTCCATGACAATGCTAAAGGCCAGGGAGCGGTGGTCACTGTCCCCCAGCTGCTCACCCACTGAGAGATCTGTGACCTGACCCTGTTCATTACCTGATACTAGATCTAGTATGGCATTCCCCCTAGTCGGCCCGTCAACATACTGTGACAGGAATCCGTCCTGGACACACTTAACAAACTCTGCCCCGTCTAAACCGTTGAAACTAATCAGGTGCCAATCAATAATAAGGAAGTTAAAGTCACCCTTGATAACAACCCTGCTATTTTCGCACCTTTCCAAAATCTGCCTCCCAATCTGCTCCTCGCTATCTCTGTTGCTACCAGGGGGCCTATAGAATACTCCCAATAGAGTAACTGCTCCCTTCCTGTTCCTAATTTCCACCCATACTGACTCAAAAGAGGATCCTGCTACATTACCCGCACTTTTTGTAGCTGTAATAGTATCCCTGACCAGTAATGCCACCCCTCTCCCCTCCCCCCCCCATCCCTTTTAAAGCAGGAGAAGCCTTTCACCACAGGGCTATCAGGCAGTGGTCGGCACGTAATGTCCTGCAGGCACTGCAGGAGAAGGGCGTGATGGACACAGTGGGATGGTTCCCTGAGCAGACTGTCCAGTTCATCTGGCAAAATGCCTCATCGCCAGACCTCACCAACAGGCACCAGGACCTCGCCTGGCTGGCGGTGAGAGGGGCCCTCCCAATCAGATCCCTCCTGTACGCCCGGAACGTCGCCTCCACACCCCACTGCCCACAGGAGGACTGCAGTGAGGAGGAGTCTGTGACCCACCTCTTTGCACATTGTGAGTTCGCAGAGAAGGTGCGGAGGAGGATGGACGGGTTAGTATCACGTTTCATCCCCAGCAGCTGTGTAACAGGGGACTGTCTGATCTACAGGCTGTTCCCGGGGATGCACATGGAGACCAATATCCGGTGCTGCTGGCAGATCATCAATTCGATGAAGGACGCTCTTTTGTCAGCCCAAAACTTGATGATCTCACCAGCACATGGAGATGTCCATGGGAGAATGCTGCCGACTGGCACATTCTCGGCTGCAGGAGTATGTGCTGAGGGACGCACTGAAACTCGGTGCAGCCACCGCAAGGGCCTGGTGGGTAGGACCACAGTTTAGAGTTCTTCTCCCGCCAGAGCGGGAGGGGTCGGGTGGCGGAGAGTATACCCCTCAACAACGGTGTGGTGAGGTGAACCAATGGAATGCCACGTGGGTGGCCAAAAGTATGGATATGTAGAGACCATAATGGAAACGTATGTAAAGGATTGACAGACATTGAATGGTTTATTGTATATAATTTTATTTTTGAATAAAGTATATTTTGAAATTTAAAAAAAGCACTGAAATCCAGGAATATTGAGAATCCATTCCTGCCCTGGTGCCAGCCAAGTCTCTGTAATGGCCACTACATCATAATTCCATGTATGTATCCACGCTCTCAGTTCATCACCTTTGTTCCTGGTGCTTCTTGCATTGAAGTACATGCACTTTAGCCCTTCTACCTTTACCTTTACACCCTTTATTCTGCTTCTCTTTCCTCAAAGTCTCTCTATATGTTAGATCTGGCTTTACTCCATGCACTTCTACCAATGCTCTATCACTCCGAGTCCCATCCCCTTGCAAATTAGTTTAAACCTTCCCGAACCATGCTAGCAAACTTACCTGCAAGGATATTGCTCCCCCTTGAGTTCTCATGAACAGGGACACCATGTCGAAATTGACCATTATGTCCACCAGGTGATCAACTGTATCCAGGCCGGTAAAATTATTATTCTGGTGAATGGCTACAGGGGTGCTCTGCGCTACTATCTACTCACCTTCGCTTTCCCCCCTCTGACTGTCACCCCCGACCTGCTTCCGACAGCCTAGGTGTGACTACCTCCCTGTAGCTCTCATCTATGACTGCCTCATTCTCCCTTATGAGTCGAAGGTCATTCAGCTGCTGCTCCAGATTCCTTACATGGTCTTCCAGATCGCCCAGCCACATGCACTTCTGGCAGATGTGACTCTGCTGGAGAGGGGAGTTCCCCCAAGAATGCCACATCTCACATGGAGGCACATCACCGTCTCAGGAGGCATTGTAAAGCCTAACTGGGAGCAAGTTCATCCTCAGCCTCTTCTCGTCGAAGCCTCTCGAGCCAAAGCCTCAAAGCTCCATTCCTTCACTGGCCCACTCACTCACTGGCCGCTCCGCTTGAGCTACCTCTCTATTTATTTGTTTGAGCTTTTCAAGCTACTTGGTCACCTGACCTCGATTGCCCAATCAGCTGCTTTCTGCTGAGTCTGAGCTGTTCAAATCTTGATTGACTTGATTGCACAGTCCAACTGCCAAAACTGCCAGAATCTCTCGCACCAAAGTCTCAAAGCTCCACTCCTTCACTACACCAGAACTACACACACATTCCAAGTGTGGGTTCATCAATGACTTGAACAGTAGTAACATGAAGTAGCAACTCTTTACTCAGTGCCCTGACCGATAAAGACAAGCATGCAAATACCTTCTTCAATTTCATGTCTACTCATGTCACCATTTTCAGGGAACTGTGTACTTCACCCCAGGTCTCTCTGTTGTACAACACTCTCCAAGGATCTGTGAAGGAAACCACAATACCCAGGAAAATATGAAGTACAATGTTGGAAAGTGTATGGTTATGCACTTCGGTAGAAGAAATAAACGGGCAGACTATTATTTAAATGGGGAGAGAATTCAAAGTTCTGAGATGCAACGGGACTTGGGAGTCCTTGTGCAGGATACTCTTAAGGTTAACCTTCAGGCTGAGTCGGTGGTGAAGAAGGTTGTTGGCATTCATTTCTAGAGGAATAGAGTATACGAGCAGGGATGTGATGTTGAGGCTCTATAAGGCACTGATAAGACCTCAATTGGAGTACTGTGGGCAGTTTTGGTCTCCTTATTTAAGAAAGGATGTGCTGACGTTGGAGAGGGTTCAGAGAATATTCACCAGAATGATTCCAGGAATGAGAGGGTTAACATATGAGGAACGTTTGTCTGATCTTGGACTGTACTCCTTGGAGTTTAGAAGAATGAGGGGAGACCTCATAGAAACATTTTGAATATTGAAAGGCATGGACAGAGTGGATGTGGCAAAGTTGTTTCCCATGGTGGGGGAGTCTAGTACAAGAGGGCATGACTTAAGGATTGAAGGGCGCCCATTCAGAACAGAGATATGAAAAATTTTTTTTAGCCAGAGGGTGGTGAATCTGTGGAATTTGTTGCCACGGGCAGCAGTGGAGTTCAAGTCATTGGGCGTATTTAAGGCAGAGATTGATAGGTATCTGAGTAGCCAGGGCATCAAAGATTATGGTGAGAAGGCAGGGGAGTAGGACTAAATGGGAGAATGGATCAGCTCATGATAAAATGGCGGAGCAGACTCGATGGGCCGAATGGCTGACTTCTGCTCCTTTGTCTTATGGTCTTATGGAAAAACACACACAGTCACAAGGAGACTGTGCAACCTTCACATAGACAGCATTGTGTTTTAGAATTGAACCCAGTTCTCTGAAGATGTGAGGCAGCACCTTTGCTAGTTTAGCAAACAATATTCTCATAGCCAGGGTTCAGTGTAACACCTGTTTCACTCTTTGTCCCTGCACCACTGCCAACCAGCAGCCTGCTTTACGTATAGGACTTTGTGTACCAGTGAGTGTAGAAGGATGGCAGGCTGTTGCAGACTATGCCAAAACTGATGTGTGCTTTACATCTATGCACAAACGACCTGTAAACGATCGTAAAGAGTTGGTTTTCACTCCGGTGAGAGAATGTTAATTCTGTGAATTGCATAATTGAGAGTTGAAGAATTACCCTGCAGGTAGAGTGCCAAGGCACAAGATTTGCAGTCATCCATTCAATAGATCTTATCTTTAAACAACGCCTGAAACACTTAAATTGAAGATTACCACACAGATCATCATTGGTCATGAAGGGGTGTGAGATGATATAGCTGTAGTCAGTTGTTTCAAGCTGATAGTGGAGCTTGCTGAGGGGAAGGGCATGTCATTTTCTGTTATACTCAGGCTTAAGTGTTCATAACTGGCACTTCATTGCTGCAACTTGTACGGTTTCTTCCCTCTCTCTAGAGTGCATAGGTTTAAAGGGAGAGGAAAGAGATTTAAAAGTGAACTGAGCAATATCTTTTCTTACAGTGGTAGGTATATGGAATGAGCTGACAGAAGAAGAGGTAGAGGTAGGCCCAATTATGACATTTAAAAGGCATTTAGACAGTTACATGAGTGGGAAAGGCTTAGAAGGATATGGGTCAAATGTAGGGAAACGGGACAACCTCTGATTGACAACTTGCTTGGCATGGACAAGATGGGCCAAAGGGCCTGTTTCTGTGCTGTACAGCTCTATGACTCAATAACTAATATTGTTTTCACTCAACCTCCTAAGATGGCAATCCAGCACAGACTAAGTTCATGGGAACATCACCATTTGTAGGTTCCCCACAAAGTTACATCAAAACTCACTTAGAAATATATCTCCGTTCCCTCACTGCTGCTGAATTTAAATTACTGAAACTCTTTCCCCTAGTCCCACCATGAGAGTACCTTCACCGGAGGGATTTCATTGGCTCAAGAGGGGAGCTCTGCAACATCTTCTCAAATGGTTCAAGTGGTTCAATTTAATATCAAAGACTATATATGGTATACAACCAAAAATTCTTCATCTTCACAGAGACATCCACCAAACAAGAAACCCCCAAGGATGAATGATAGTAGCATCAGAACCCCAAAGTCCCCACACACAAACGGCATCAGAAGCATCGACCATCCTCCTCCCCTCCCCCAACTTGCACCAGCAAAAGTACCCCCACCCCCCCCCCACCATGCAAGCAATAGCAAAATCCCCCAAAGTGACTTTGATCTAGCGTCCATCAAGAACTACAGATCACAACGCAGCGCTTCGCTATCTCGGACAGGCTCTCTCTCACCAGCAAGGGAGAGAGAGATTGATCCTGCAGCAATGAGAGTGGGAAACCTTAAGAGCAATTAGGGACTGGTAATAATTATCTGCATTGGCAGTGCTGCTAACAATTCAGGAAAGAATGAAAAGGTTTTTTTTTAGCGTAATCTTGATAGCAGTACTTTGACTGAGGGATAAATGTAATATGGCATGAGGCGTTAAGCATATGGTCTCTATGTACTAGGCAGACATCCAATGAGCCATTGCATGAAGTGACTGCTTGTTCCATGATATATTACTCCTTCTGATTAAGAGCAATTGAGTTCATTTCCTACCAAGCAAATTCAGAAACATGAACAACAGTCTTCAAGATAATAGACAGTAGAATATTTTGTATGAGTTTATTTCATCCTGAAGGCAAGATGTCCTTTGTTAATCTTGGGGGCAGTCCACTGGGAAGAAAGTCCTCTGAAATGTCTAAGTTGGCTAGATGCAGAGGGACACTGGGATTCCCTTCTCTAAGTACAACATTGGACTCAGTTTGCTTACATTACAGTTCTGCCAGCTTCATGGTCACTGTTTATTTATCTTTATATAACCTGAATTCAAATTCTGTTGTTGGTATGATAAGCTTTAAATTCACCCAGCACTGAGATGCTTTGTGTTCTTACTTACTTCCCTTTGGCAGTTCTCTCCACCTTCACCTACCCCTCCTCCCACCTCAAATCATTTCTCTTTTGCTCTTGTCTGCCTCCATCTATCATCCAGCTCCCTCTGTCTCCCAACTCCACCCTTCCCTCTCTCCTGTCTGGCTCAACTTGCCTGTCATCCTTCATCCCCCTTCAGTCCAACATCACCTCCGGCTCCTGTATCACCCCTCCCCCTCTCCTCTTTATATTGACTGTCTCCCCTCTCCACTCCCAGTCCTGAAGCAGTGCTTTCAACCAGACATGTTGACAATTCCTTTCATCCCACAAGTGCTGCTCAACCTACTGAGGTCCTCTAGCAGATTGTTTGTTTCTTTAGATTTTCCAGCATCTGCAGTTTCTTGTGTCTCCAATGTCCCATCTTCATTGGCAGTTAGTAGCATCGACATATAATTTCCCTTCTCCTTTGCAGTAGCTTAGTCTTGGCTACTCTTGGAACAATGTGGACGGGGCTGCAATTAGCTCTTTCAGGAAAGACTCTTTGAGTTCTGCTTGAATCCTCGTTGTCCTTGATTTTGTTGATCCCAAATTCTAACATCTTGCAGTCAGCAGCACAAGCACTTTGTGAATCTGAATGAATGACTATTTGTCTAATTAGAATGAGTGCCTGGCTCCTCATGTGCTTGTAGGCAATTAGCATTTACCCCTTGATCAGCTTATTGGTTCAACTGTTTCTCAGAGCCCTTGTTCATCCGAATTTGCTTTGTGTTCATGTTTCCGCTTCTCTTGTTCTATTGTTATTTGTGATGTGTTAGTCAGGCTTAAGTTGATAGGACAGTCATCTCCGTATCAGGAGTTTAAGGGCATGCAGCAGAGAATCTGGACAGGTACTTTGGTGTTGAACAGTCAGGTACTCCCATACTCTGAGTGGGATGTTGCAGGTAGACATAAAGACCTCATACTCACTACCATTCAGAGCCCCAAACAGTCCTTCCAGGTGAGGTGACACTTCATCTGTGAGTCTGTTGGGGTCATACACTGTGTACGGTGCTCCTGGGGTGGCCTTTTGTATATCAGTGAGACCCGACGTAGATTGGGAGACCGTTTCACCATGCATCCACTCTCCGTCCACCAGAACAAGCAGGATCTCCCATTGGCCACCCATTTTAATTCCATTTCCCATTCCCATTCCGATATGTCCATCCATGGCCTCCTCTGCAGTTGAGATAAGGCCATATTTAGGTTGGAGGAACAACACCTTATATTCCGTTTGGGTAGCCTCCAACCAGATGGCATGAACATTGACTTCTCTAACTTCCAATAATGTCTCCCCCACCCTTCACCATTTCCCATCATCTTGTCCCTCCCTCATGTTATCTCCATGCCTCTGGTGCTCTCCCCACCCCCCCCCCTTCTTTCTTCCATGGCCTTCTGTCTCTTCCACCAATCAATTTCCTAGCTCTTTGCTTCATCCCTCCCCCTCCAAGTTGCACCTATCACCTGGCATTTCTCTCTCCCCTCCCCCCACCTGCCGAAGGGTTTCGGCCCAAAACGTTGACTGTACTTTTTTCCATAGATGCTGCCTGGCCTGCTGAGTTCCTCCCGCATTTTGTGTGTGTTGCTCAGATTTCCAGCATCTGCAGATTTTCTGTTGTTTGAGTTTTTATACCGACATGAGCAAGGAGTTCACACTGATGTTCTGCCCAATGTGAGCATTTGAAAGTGTGCCCAATATTAGTTAATTTGTAATTGATTTATTGCTGTCACATGTGCCATGATAGAGTGAAAATCTTTGTTTTGTGTGCCATCAGGCAGTTAATTTCATAACTCTGATGTAGCACTAAGAGAAAGGTAATAAGCAAATGTAGAATCAATAACAGAAAGTGTTACAATTACAAAGAAAGTAAAGTGCAGGTGGACAATGAAGTTCACGAGCCATGATGAGGTAGACTATGAGATCAAAAATTCATCTTTAGCATTCAAGAGGTCTGTTCAAGACCTTATAACGGTAGAAAAAAATCTATCCTTGATTGGTGGTATGTGTTTTCAAACCTTTGTATCTTCTTTCCCATCGGAGTGAGGAGAAGAGAGAATATCCAGGAACGGATGGATCCTTGGTGAAATATTTATTTAGAGATACCGTGTGGAATAGTCCTTTCTGGAACTTCAAGCCACTCTGCTCAGCAAACCACCTATTTTACCCTAACCTAATCACATAACAAATTACAATAGCCAGTATGTCTTTGGACCGCAGGAGAAAATCGGAGCACTCGGAGAAAACTCATGCTTTCTACAGGGAGGACGAACAAGTTCCTTACAAAGCATGCCAGGGTTGAACTCTGAACTCTGAACTCTGACGGCCTGAGCTGCAACGGCCTCACGCTAGTTATGTTGGCTGCATACAAGAAGTAGCAGGGAGCTGACTGGTCATCTGAAGGAGTCACCTTAGCCAAAAGCGAACAGTTTCTTGAAAAACCCTTAAAGAATAGAATCGGGGGATGGATAACTTTAGACTTTGGCACCTGCTCAATATTCATGACATTCTCTCATAATCTCATATTTTATTTTGACATTGACGAAGGCCATTACTGCTAGAGTCTATGCTCGCTCTCAGTCCCTATTCCCCCATATTTCCCTGAAGTCTGTTCTTTCTCATATGCTTAACAACCCACTCTGATTCTGTTTCCACCCACCTACATCTGGGGAAATTAACCTACCAGCCAGAACAGCTGCAGGAAGTGAAGGAAACCAGAGCATTTGGAAGAAACCCGCACTGTGACAGGGAGAATATGCAAACTCCACAAAGACAGCACCGGAGATCAGACTCAATCCTGAGTGGCAATAGTATTAACTTCTGCGCTAGTGTGCTGCCTCACAAGCACAGGCGAAACTGGAGATTTGAACATCAAAGGTAACAAGTCAATGGCTGCATTTAAGGCACAGATTAATAGGCTCTTAATTGGTAAGGCAGTTAAGTGGTTTGGGGGAAAGACAGGAGAATGGGGATTGAGAAAAAAGATCAGCCATAATTGAATGGCAGAGAAGACAGAATGGGCTGAATGGCCTGATTTTGCTCCTATATGTTGTGGTCTTTTGGTTTGGTCCTTTTGACTGTAACATGGCTGAGGAGTTATCTGCAGAGTTCATGGAACTCAGGTGAAGAATAATGGATGAAAGTATATGAAAAGTATGTGATTAAATTGCTTAACTATGTAATGGAAAATATCTGTGTTGATACAGCATGCACCATAGAAACTCACCGATTTTCCAGAATGCACCTCCCAGAATCAAGACCTCAACCAGCTAGAAGGACAGGAGCTGCAGAAATACAGAAGCACCACCAATTCACAGCTTCCCGCCAAGCAGCACACCACCTTGGCTTTGAAAGATACTTAGTGGTCACTTATTAGGTACCAGAGCGTAGTAAACTCTGCCCATTACATTATGGGCTCATCCCTCCCCACCACTGGTAATATCTGCATGAGGCACTGCCTCAAGAAGGCCACATCTATTATCAAAGATTCATACCCTCTGAGACATGTTATCTTTTATCAGCTATCATCAGGCAAGAGGTACAGAAACCTGAAGTCACATACCACCAAGTTCAAGAACAGATTCTATTCTCCAAACCTTTGGCTTTTGCACCAACCAGAAAAAACCTTAATCATTGCAGTTTTGCAACACTCTGACTACTATGACCACCTGGTGCGAAAATTGACTCTTCAGGGGGTCTTTTCTTGTAAAATTTGTGTCTAATTTATGATTAATTTATGGTTTTCTTGAGAACGCTGCTTATATGATGTCATGTGTCTGTGATGCTGCTGCAGGTAAGTTTTCCTTTGCACTTGCACTTCTGCATATGAGAATAAAACTGGCTGATTTTGACAAGCCTTTCATGTACCACAACATTTAAATAATTAAAAATAAATATTACCATGGCATTTTAGTCAAAATAAAATTTATTAATATGCACATTGAAGTATTACTATTTAACTGAAAGTAAAGCTATTTGATATTTTTTCTTCCTCAAAATTTTCTTCCTATTCTCCGGATTGGGAATTCAATTTGAATAAATGGATACTGAAGTATTGCAATATTATGCAAGGTTTGGCAGTTGCAGGAACTCTCCAGGAGACAGAAGAGATTGCAAATGCTGGAATCTGGTGCAACAATCAACCTGCTAGAGGAACTCCTTTGGCTGAGCAGCATTTTGTGGGGGGACGAGAGTAATTATGGAGAGTTTGGTCAGAATCTGTGCATCAGGATCAGGTCCAAAGATCCTGTTTGATCTGTGGCATTCCTTCAGCAGATTACTTGTTGCTGCAGATCCCACAACATCTTTCTGACAGCATGTTTCATGCAGCTCAGTATATGGATGCACTCAGACAAATTAAGCATAGCTGAAGACCAGTTTATTTCAGCAGAGTATCTAAATCGATGCAGGTTTAACACATTCATCACAACTGTGGCCACTGTATGTGCATATTTGCTGTCCTTTTGAAAGGGTCAAGTGTTTTATGCCACTTTCCCTGTTGTTTACCCACATCTCTTTGCATAATCACAGAACACTATCACTAATTAACTCTTGAAAATTAATGGGAAACTGATTGCCTTCAATGTGCACTTAGATAAGCACTCCAATTTAGTCTGTGGTGTTGGCTGGCTGTGACTTTCTTACAAGTTCACAAATAGTCGGCCACTGAAGACCAGGGGCAGTCAGAGTGCAGCAATACAGCCAGCTCACCACAAATGCTTCAGGACAACAGGATACAAAGAACAAGGAAAAAAAGTTATTTGCATAAAATGATTTCATCAGCTAGCTCTTAAATGCTCATAGGTGGGCCTTGATAGGAATGTGGTAGAATAAAATGGGATTAGTGTAAATGAGTGCTTGATGGTAGGCACAGACTCAATGGGCTGAAAGGAATATCTCCTTACTATCCGAGACATATCTGATTCATGTGGTCAAGAAAGTTGATTAAAGACATTCCTAAATGATGTGCCTTGGTTATAAACCTGAGGTTAAGTTACATCGTAATGAAGTTAGCCTTGGGATCTATGCTCAAATCTTTGATTTGAAATTCAGGCAAATTTTAAGACCTAACCTGAACTATGTGTTTCAATTTCTGACAAGGGTAATATGCACTTTGACAAAATGCATTCGACACACCCTCAACACCTGCTCGCAACCATTGTATCACATTGGACACACTCTAATGATATAACTGAAATTATATCCTTAAGTTCCATCACTCTATAATTGGTATTAGTAGTGGTAGAAACTGAGTAGACCCAGTTTTAAAAGGAGCAGAGAGGAGGAAAGGAAAACTGTTTTTTAAATGCTTTGAGTTGTTACTGTTACGTACCCCGTAACTGGGTTGCCAAACCAGCAGAAATGGACCACGTGTTGGAGTCTGGTTTAACAGAAACTAATAAAGTTTTATTAAAGAAATAAGTAACACAGTACTCTAATCGTAAGGATATAAGTGCAACAGGTTAGCTATGATAAAACACACATGTACACAGAACTAGGATAATAGAAATCAACCAAGCTCTATCGCAGTCTAGGGGTAAAATGATCAGTCTCAAGTGATGCAGAGTTCAGTTCAGCTTAGTACAGTTCGCAGTAATCGCTGTTGTGCTGTTGGAGAGAGAGAGAGAGAATGCAAATTTTGATTCAAACAGACATTTGATGTTCTTTGTAGTTAGCTTTCGGGCGAACCCTTTTATGTCTTCTGTGGTCACCGACTGTGACCCCTCCATTCCGGATACGACCGTTCTTCCATGGTGAACCCGGCACCCAGGCAAGGGCGGATACACACACCAGGTTCCTGCTGATCGTCCCTTTTCACCCTGTCAGTCTATGGTCGGTTCCCTCAAACCAGACCTCCAACTCTCACCAACTTGTGGGGGCACACCGCTCTTCCAGGGTCTCGTTATCTCGTGATCTCATGATGTGTGTCGTGCCTTAGCGAACCTGTTCTTTTTATCCCCCTGCTGGGGTATCGCCTGTCCATCAAACTTCAAACAGTTCAGGTTCAAAGCAACCGGTCTGTCAATACTCTGAAATGTGTTTCGTTCTCGTTAGTCTCTCTCTTCTCTCTTATTAGCATTTTGAATGTTTCTCCATTGTCTCACTTATCTCTCACTCATTAGCATCAATCTTCTGATAACTTGGTTTTTTGTCACATTACAAACTGGAATGAGAAAGATTGGAAGCACATTCCAAAATGAGAATTGGATTGAAACCTGGCAAGTCTAAATCTGCAAGCCTTTGGGGAAAGGTATGTAATGAGACCAATCAGACAGGTCTGACACTAAAGGCACAAGAGACTGTAGGTGGAACAAAAATGAGGTATAGGAGGGACTCAGTGGGCCAGTAGCATCTCCAATCTATCAATGGTTGATGTCACTTGTGCTCACTGGGAACTTCAGATCTTACAACATAGAAACATAGAAACATAGAAAATAGGTGCAGGAGTAGGCCATTCGGCCCTTCGAGCCTGCACCGCCATTTATTATGATCATGGCTGATCATCCAACTCAGAACCCAGCCTTCCCTCCATACCCCCTGACCGCTGTAGCCACAAGGGCCATATCTAACTCCCTCTTAAACATAGCCAATGAACTGGCCTCAACAGTTTGCTGTGGCAGAGAATTCCACAGATTCACCACTCTCTGTGTGAAGAAGTTTTTCCTAATCTCGGTCCTAAAAGGCTTCCCCTCTATCCTCAAACTGTGACCCCTCGTTCTGGACCTCCCCAACATCGGGAACAATCTTCCCGCATCTAGCCTGTCCAATCCCTTTAGGATCTTATACGTTTCAATCAGATCCCCCCTCAATCTTCTAAATTCCAACGAGTACAAGCCCAGTTCATCCAATCTTTCTTCATATGAAAGACCTGCCATCCCAGGAATCAATCTGGTGAACCTTCTTTGTACTCCCTCTATGGCAAAGATGTCTTTCCTCAGATTAGGGGACCAAAACTGCACACAATACTCCAGGTGTGGTCTCACCAAGGCCTTGTACAACTGCAGTAGTACCTCCATGCTCCTGTACTTGAATCCTCTCGCTATAAATGCCAGCATACCGTTCGCCTTTTTCACCGTCTGCTGTACCTGCATGCCCACTTTCAATGACTGGTGTATAATGACACCCAGGTCTCATTGCACCTCCCCTTTTCCTAATCGGCCACCATTCAGATAATAATCTGTTTTCCTATTTTTGCCACCAAAGTGGATAACTTCACATTTATCCACATTAAATTGCATCTGCCATGAGTTTGCCCACTCACCCAACCTATCCAAGTCACCCTGCATCCTCTTAGCATCCTCCTCACTGCTAACACTGCCGCCAAGCTTTGTGTCATCCGCAAACTTGGAGATGCTGCATTTAATTCCCTCATCCAAGTCATTAATATATATTGTAAACAACTGGGGTCCCAGCACTGAGCCTTGCGGTATCCCACTAGTCACCGCCTGCCATTCTGAAAAGGTCCCGTTTATTCCCACTCTTTGCTTCCTGTCTGCTAACCAATTCTCCACCCACACCAATACCTTACCCCCAATACCGTGTGCTTTAAGTTTGCACACTAATCTCCTGTGTGGGACCTTGTCAAAAGCCTCTTGAAAATCCAAAGATACCACATCCACTGGTTCTCCCCTATCCACTCTACTAGTTACATCCTCAAAAAATTCTATGAGATTCGTCAGACATGATTTTCCTTTCACAATTTATTCATGATTTCTTTTGCCAAACTGGGATGAACAATTGTTGTAGTTCATCCATGCAACCTTTAAATGCTTGCCATTGCATATCCACCATCAATCCTTTAAGTGTCATTTGCCAGTCTATCTTAGCTAATTCACGTCTCATACCTTCAAAGTTACCCCTCTTTAAGTTCAGAACAACATGTCATAAAGTCACACAAAATAAAAATAAAAAATTGGAAACTGTGTGACTCCTAAATGCTGTTTATATTGTCAACCCTGTGGGCATAAGATCAAAACAACATGAAACAAATGCAAATAGTTGTGGTGCTGGTAGTGTGGAGTGCCATTCAAAAATTTAATTGCTTTTTGCAGCATCTTCTGTGGCTTCTTATCAAATTAATTGAAATTTGGAGTACAATTTGCAAATCTGTTATCTAGAAGTATATAAAATTATGATGAGCATAGGTAGACTAGATAATTAGCATCTTTACTCCAGTATGGAAATGTCAAATACAAGAGGGCATAGGTTTAAGGTGAAAGGGAGCAAGCATAATGGAGATGTGTGAGTTCTTTTCACATTGAGTGATAGATGCCTGGAATGGGTTGTCGAAGGAGGTGGTGGAAACAGGTATGATAATGTCATTTAAGAGGTACTTAGAGAGAGACATGGACAGATATGGAATAAAAGGATATAGACCGTGTTCAGGCAGATGGGATTAGTTTGGATTGGCATCATGCTCAGCATAGACAATCTAGGCTGAAGGTCTTGTTCCTGTGCTGCACATTGCTCTATATTCTGGAGAGGTCATCATCATCATCATTATGTACTGTGTTGTATGGCATGGGTGATCATGGCCTTAGCCAGGACCATGATTGTTCTTGGCAAATTTTTCTCCGGCAGTAGTTTGCCAATGCCTTCTTCTGGGCAGTGTCTTTACATGACAGATGACTCCGGCCATTATCAATATTCTTCAAAAAGGCAGAAAGCTTTCATTCAATGTCAAAAAGTTTGAAGGAAGCTTCTGCAGTGAAGTCCTCACCTGGTGCCTGTTAAAGGATTTACGCACAATTCCATGCAAGCTGGTACCTTTGTTATAATTACCTTGACTGTCATCCGCTGTGTACTTATGGCTGGTGCCCAATGACCCTGCCTCTAAGACAAGTGGAGTGTCATTATCTGAACTAGTGTGAAATGCAACGATGATGTGGCAGCATTATCATTCTCCACTTCCTGTGTCTGCACCTCCTTACAGATCTTGGGAATCAGAGTTGAAACCAGCCCCAGAGGACAAAGCTGGGAAAATGGTGTTAGGCGAGGAAGAGGACAACTGGCTTTGATGAGACTGTGGTTGCACATGCCAAGCCCAGTAACTCAGACTGCACTGACTCAAACCATCACAAATTGACTGCTGACACTGATGTAATTACAGCTTCTGAAGCTCTCTGTTTGGAGTTTACCTGTTCACCCTAGTTCACTGTTCTAGTTCACTGCCACATCTCAAAGACATCTAAATTGTTCAGTTAAATGATTCTGCAATTACACTGACTGTGTAGGAAGTGAAAGAATCTGGGAGAGAGCTGAGGCAAGTAAGCTACAATTAAATTGGATAGAGAATGAGTTTGCTCTGCAAGTGGTATAGAGTCAATGAGCCAAAATAAGCCTTAGTTGTTGAATGGGAATCATTATCATCAGTCCCCGCCCTTTTCCACAGATGAGGAGACTTCAAGGTTTAATATTTGCTAGGTTTTCTGTTCCCAGTGCTCCACAAAACAAAGATAGGCAAAAATACCATTATCCCATGCAGATGGTGTACGTCACTTCCAATTGTCCATTTGAGACACTGCCTTCTTTCTATAAGTTATCATTCAGTGAAGCTGACTGAAAGACTCTGCAGTATGTGTACACAGATTCTGCATTAACCCAGGGACAACCAAACCCACGGCATTTCAGTATGTGAGAACATTTAGTGACAATACTGTGTTCAGAGTTCTGCCATGCAATATTTTATAATTGCAAAAGATACATACAAATATAATAAAAATAAACCATTGTTTGAAAGAAATTAAACCACTGCAAAAAGTAATTAATTCAAATAGTCTATACTTTAGCCCTTACCTCTGCAGTCTGGAACCTCCTGCTACTATTTGTATTGTAAGCAGTGCAGAGAAAGTCTCATGACATTGCTTTAGCAATTATTCCCAACCTTTTTTGTGCCACTATTAGTAACCAAAGGTTCTGTGGACACCAGGTTGGGAACCACTGCAAGAAAATCATGGATGTTGACATTTAACCATAATAGCCTTTTCCTACATCTTCAAACATCTCATGATCAAGCAAGCTCATTGCAAAATTCTGAAGACACCAGAAATAATAGAAACAAAGAACAGAGATGAGGAGGAATTTCTTTCGCCAGTGGTGATTCTGTGGAATTTGTTGCCACAGGCAGCTGTGGATCCAAGTCATTGGGTATATTTAAGGCAGAGGTTGATAGAATCTTGATTAGTCAAGACATGAAGGGAAAGAGAGTGAAAGCAGGAGATTGGGACTGAGAGGGAAATTGTATCAGCCATATTGAAATGGTGGAACAGACTCAATGAGCCAAATGGCTTAATTCTGTTCCTTTATCTTATGACTTTATGGTCAAAATGCGGGAAGCACTCAGTTGATCAGACAATATCTGTGAAGAATCAACATTTTAAATCCAAGTTTGTATCAGTCTCCACATGCAGAGTATTTCCAGCACTCTCTGATTTTCCTGATGATGTATTGGCTTTAGTGTTAAATTGCACACAGAAGTTCACATACACCTTTGAACATCTTACAACTTTGTTGGGAAGATAGGATGTGAAAAAGGACATTCAAGCCTTTTTAGCTGTTCAACAAGAATATGGCTGACAGCTGCTCTGATTCCATCATATTCTTTAAATCCGTCTGTATCAAAATCAAGTATGATAACCAACAACAATTGGTCAAGCTGCAACTGTGGATGAAAAGGTAAGTTTGGTACTGTGGGTTATGACCCTGCAATAGTTGTAAAGCTGGGTCTTGACAAAAATGTTGAAAATCCCTTCACCTCCTCAGATGCTGCATGATGCAGTGAGTTCCTCCAGCAGTTTGTTTCTTTCCCTGCATATTCATTCTCTTGTGTTGCTTAATGCTTGTGGGAGAAGCTTCCATACACCTGTCATCTTCTCCCAAAAGAGTAGTGTTATATTGTCACTTCTGGAGGATCTAGCTGTATCTCTTAGTCTTAGAGTAAGAGAGGTGACCCACTTTTCCCATATTATGGAGAGGTTCTTGCTGTATCTTGGGCACTCAGATAAAATCATTCAGTCAATTTCCATCATATTCCTGTCTTGCCTCACAGATGGTGGAAAAACCTTACAAAGTCAGGAAGTGAATCATATCATGTAGAATAGTATCTGAACACTTATGCAATCAAAACAATTACATTTCTTTATTATATGGAAGGAAGATATTCAACCCATCAAGAATAGTCCCCCACTCCTATTAATACAATTCACCCACTTACTTCCTGGTTATTTATTCTTTCTCACCTCATTCTCCTATCACCCAATGACATCAGGGACAACTTAGCGAGCCACATAAACTGCTACCCAAAACAACCCGGAGAATGTGGGAAGAAACAAGAGAACAAACCAGAAACCCACGCAGTCTCAGGGAGAAATTTTCATGTTCTTCTCACTGAGATTACGTGTGAAGTAAAAACTTCACAACAGCATCGCTGATGGTCAAACTCAAACTATGTATGCTAATGTAGCATTCCTCTGAATCCGTTCAGTAAGTTATCATGAAAGGAATCATTGAACAAAATTAGAGCACAATAGTTTGGAGGTGATATAGTGGCAAGTACTGAGGTTGGTTAATGAACAGAAAGCAGAGTCTAGGAACAAATGAATAAGAGAAAACCTGCAGATGCTGGAAATCCAAGCAACACACACAAAATGCTGGAGGAACTCAGCAGGCCAGGCAGCGTCTATGGAAAAGAGTACTGTCAACATTTTGGGCTGAGACCCTTCAGCAAGACCTCAGTCCAAAACATTGACAGTACTCTTTTGCATAGAGTTCCTCCAGCATTTTGTGTGTGTTTCTAAGAATAAATGAATCATTTTTCGGTTGAGATCTGTGAAGAATGTAGTGTCACAAAGGTTGTTGTGGAGACGACAGGTGATGGAACAAGAAACAAACTGAGCTGGATTAATTTAAAGCAATTTAAATAAGCAGGAACATGACAAGAGAAGAAATAATGTGAAGGAGAGGGAGAAGAACATTAAAAGGCGGAAGGAGAGATAGCAGCACGCCACGCGTGTGCAGCCCTCTGGTGAAAATGATATCATATACGTTAAATAGGGGCCGTGGACAATTCTGATTTGATGGAGACAGACGTGAAAGCACAGCTGAACATCTGGAGAAATTTCTGAAACACAAGTTCGCTGCTGTTGTTACTGCGCGATGGGGAATCTTCCGGAGGGAAGGCCTGAAAATCCCCAGTTTTGCCTGCTGTTGGCGACCGAGATTGACGTTGAATCGTTCAGATAGAGATGGCACTCGGTAGTCAGTGTCGGAGAGCTGATCGGAGGCTCGAAGTTTTCGGGTGACTCAGAGTCGGACCGTGACAGGGAGAGTTTTTCTTCCTTCTCCCGTCTGCATGAGATGTGGGACATTTGAGAGACTTTGATCTTTTTACTGTGCTCATGGACTGTTCTTCATCAAGTTATGGTATTGTTGCACTGTTGTAGCTATATGTTATAATTATGTGGTTTTGTTAGATTGTCCAGTCTTGGTCTGTCCTGTGTTTTGTGATATCACACCGGAGGAAATACTGCATCATTTCTTAATGCATGCATTACTAAATGACAATAAAAGAGAACTGCATGTCTTCATAATCTAAAAAAGAGAGAATTTAAACAATTGTGAGGGATTGAAAGTTAAAAGTTCAAAGTTCAGATTTCAAATTTATTGTCCATGTATGTATACCATATACAACTTTGAGATTCATCTTCTTGCAGGCACCCACAAAGCAAAAAAAAAGCACTGAAAAAGCCACACACAACAAAGACCGACAAACATTCAATGGGGAAAAGAGGACAAATCGTGCAAATAGTTAAAAAAAATAAATAAATGATGCATGTTGTAACTATGAACAAAGTCATCAAAGAGAGGCAGCTTGGTAGATATAAAAGTCATAATAGTCTTTATTTGGGACACACAAAAGCAGGCAGCCTTTGATGTTATGAGAGGGGGTGGGGACAAGGGGAAAAGAGAGAGAGGGAGAATCTCTCACAGACAAGACAATTTAATTTCTATAGTTACAATTCCCTCGCCATTCTTCTTTTGAGTTACCTGTAAGTTTTCAAATGGCTAGACCTTCCCACCAACAAACCCCAAAATGAATGTTAATTACTGTGGTCTCTGAATCGTATTCATGCAATGGTTTGTTGATTGTATTCATGCAAAACAGTCATCTCAAGTAAGTTTGATGTTTCCTGTTCTGAGCTGCATTTTAAATTTAATGTACAATCCATATTCAGATATGAAGGTTGGTTTCTGTTGGGATTAATATTAGCTATTTATCCTAGCTCCAGAATATGCCCTTACAATATATCGAATATGAACTGCAGTCTCTAAAAGTGTTCACAGCTGCGGGGTCAGTTCAGCGCTGAGGTGAGTGAAGCCAGTTCATGAGCTTGGTATTCTTTCTTTCTCTTCCAAGTCAGAGAGGCTCAGAAATTGGAAATAGTTGTGATGGCCAGTGTTACAATTAAATAGTGTTAACTTGGACAGAAATGTGGAGATAACAGATTTGGCTTTGATAAGATCCATATAGTTTCCTTGCAATTGAAGATTAATTTCAGTAAACTTTGAAAATAATTCTGACAAATAAGCAATGTCATGCCTAATATTCTTGAGTTGACCACTGATTGATGCACTTGAGCCTTCAAAGAATTTTATAATAATTCCAAAAAGCACATAAAATTGTCTCAGACAGTTTTCTTTGGAGAGCCACCTGTCTTCTGTGTGCATCAGAAAGCATTCAAACTGTCCATTATCTTCAATACAAAGTTCTTGAAATAGTCGAGAACTGAGGGCATGGGACTTAATTTTATTTACTACTATGATAAAAGTATTTAATGATATGTGCAGTCAATCACTTGGGTTTTTTGCATCATGATGTTGTCTGTGAATTACATACTGAATGGTAAATATGTTAGGTACAGCTTTTTTCAAGGAAGCAATAACTCCACAGTCGCGTCCTGTCATTGGTAGTTCCCACCTCTTACGTAAGCAAAAATGTTGGTGAGCAGAATGTTCTCTTTTAAAAATTGTGTAACAACCTGAATATTGACACTCCTTTCATATCTGTTACTAGCCCCCTTGCTATCAACAACTCTTGAACCATTCTTTCATCCTTTATGAAGTGAACGTAACCAAGAAGCAAAGATTCATTGCCTGGCATATTCATCTAATTCAACTACAAGCAAATTCTGTTGTCCTCAGCATGTTGCACAATGTTTCTTCCATATTCTCAGACATTTCATTTATTCATCTTTGAACAGAGTTGGTACTGAGTGGAACCATTTCAAATATTTAGTTTGGTGACTTATGCACAACCATATTCAGAACCTCCCTTACTGCTGGCAGAATCAGTTATTCTTCAATTGTATAGGGCTTTCCAGATTTAGCAATAAGCAATGAAAGTTACTATTTATGAAGCATGCAAACAACTCTGCCTTGTTGTGAAGGGATAGCAAATATGCTTTGAAGTATTTTCTATTATTGAATCACATTAGCTAAGACTGTACTACAGTAGGGAATGGCAATAATACACAGGCTAATTAAGTCCTCCTCTATGTTAGGGAAGATGCCCAGGTGCGCTATTTCGTGCCTGCTGATTCTGTGCTCAGTTCCTCCAATGCCAATCTGACACTAGCCTGAGCTGGAACGTACTCTGCTACCAGATCGATGGCTAGCTCCCTCGGCAGATAAAATGGATGACGCTTGATCGCGAGATGTTTCAGGTTAAGTGAACAGGAATGAAGCAGTACCGCCATGTCTGTGCACCACAATAAGTTGAATCATAAAGCATACTCCACCTCTTTCTTCTTACAAAAGTCTAGGCAGTTTTGTCTTTACCGATTCAAGCAATACCTGGTTCATAGTCATAGTCATAGTCATAGTCATACTTTATTGATCACGGAAAAAATTGGTTTTCATTACAGTTGCACCATAAATAATAAATAGTAATAGAACCATAAATAGTTGTATGTAAATTATGCCAGTAAATTATGAAATAAGTCCAGGACCAGCCTATTGGCTCAGAGTGTCTGACCCCCCAAGGGAGGAGTTGTAAAGTTTGATGGCCACAGGCAGGAATGACTTCCTATGATGCTCCGTGCTGCATCTTGGTGGAATGAGTCTCTGGCTGAATGTACTCCTGTGCCCACCCAGTACATTATGTAGTGGATGGGAGACATTGACCAAAATGGTATGCAACTTAGACAGCATCCTCTTTTCGGACACTACCGTGACAGAGTCCAGATCCATCCCCACAACATCACTGGTCTTACGAATGAGTTTGTTGATTCTGTTGGTGTCTGCTACCCTCAGCCTGCTGCCCCAGCACACAACAGCAAACATGATAGCACTGGCCACCACAGACTCGTAGAACATCCTCAGCATCATCCAGCAGATGTTAAAGGACCTCAGTCTCCTCAGGAAATAGAGACAACTGGAGTGCAGTGGAGGCCAACTCAGCCTCATCGCCCTTGCTGATGCATCCAACTATGGCAGAGTCATCAGAAAACTTCTGAAGATGACAAGACTCTGTGCAGTAGTTGAAGTCTGAGGTGTAAATGGTGAAGAGAAAAGAAGACAAGACAATCCCCTGTGGAGCCCCAGTGCCGCTGATCACCCTGTCGGACACACAGTTTTGCAAGCACACGTACTGTGGTCTGCTAGTCAGGTAATCAAGAATCCATGATACCAGGGAAGCATCCACCTGCATTGCTGTCAGCTTCTCCCCCAGCAGAGCAGGGCGGATGGTGTTGAACGCACTGGCGAAGTCAAATAACATGACCCTCACAGTGCTCGCTGGCTTGTCCAGGTGGGCGTAGACACGGTTCAGCAGGTAGACGATGGCATCCTCAACTCCTAGTCGGGGCTGGTAGGTGAACTGGAGGGGATCTAAGTGTGGCCTGACCATAGGCTGGAGCAGCTGCAGAACAAGTCTCTCCAGGTTCTTCATGATGTGGGAGGTCAATGCCACCGGTCTGTAGTCATTGAGGTCGCTGGGGCGCGGCGTCTTCGGCACAGGGACGAGGCAGGATGTCTTCCACAGCACAGGAACCCTCCGGAGCCTCAGGCTCAGGTTGAATACATGGCGAAGTACTCCACATAGCTGAGGGGCACAGGCTTTGAGCACCCTGATACTGACACCATCCGGTCCTGCAGCCTTGTTTGGGTTGAGACGTTTCAGCTGTCTTCTCACTTGTAGAGCTGTGAAGCCCACCGTGGTGGTTTCATGTGGGGAAGGGGTATAGTCATGAGAGCAGGGTGGGGGACTGTGAGGAGGGGTAGGAGGGGAGAGTGGAATATGTGTTGGTTGGGGGCCGACAACTAATTGCTCATGTGGGGGATGGGCAGGGGCCACACTGTCAAATCTGTTAAAGAACAGGTTAAGTTCATTGGCCCTGTCCACACTGCCTTCAGCTCCTCTGTTGCTAGTTTGCTGGAACCCAGTGATGGTCCTCATCCCCCTCCAGACCTCTCTCATGTTGTTCTGCTGGAGTTTACACTCAAGCTTCCTCCTGTACCTGTCTTTAGCCTCCCTGATCCTAGCTTTCAGGTCCCTCTGTATTACCCTCAGCTCCTCCCTATTTCCATCTCTAAACGCTCTCTTTTTAGCGTTCAGGATGTCCTTCATGTCCTTTGTCACCCATGGCTTGTTATTTGAATAACAAAGGACAGTTCTTGTCGGAACATTGCAGTCCACACAGAAGTTGATGTAATCAGTGATGCAGTCTGTGAGCCCATCAATATCCTCTGCATGTGGCTCACAGAGAGCCTGACAGTCTGTCACCTCAAAACAACCCTGGAGCACCTCATAAGCCTCCTCTGACCATTTCCTCACTGTCCTCGAGGTGACGTTCTGCAAGTGGAATGAGTGGCAAAAAACCTGAAGTTCTAGATGCTATTCCTGATCAAGTACTGTCTTTAGGGGATATTTTCTCCTCATCACTGGAATGCAGTTTCCTTCCCCATGTTTATATCAAGGCTGTAAGTAATCTTGGAAAACTTGAATCTAATTATCAATAATCGGAGTAACACACTCAAAATGCAGTGTGAACTCAACAGGTCAGTTGACCTTTTGGGGCGAGAGCCTTCATCAGGACAGGAAAGAAAGGGAGAAGAAACCAGGATAATACATGGGGGGAAGGGAAGAAGTAAAAAGTAGAATGTGATAGGTGAAGCCATGTGGGGGGGAAGGTAGGTGGGTGGGGGAGGCAGGTGAAGTGAGAATTTGGGAGGTGACTGGTGGAAAAGGTAAAGGGCTGAAGAAGAAGGAATCTGATATGAGGGGAGAGTAGACCATGGGAGAAAGGGAAAGAGGTGGGACACTAGAAGGAGGTGGAAGGGAGGTAAGAAGAGAAGAGGTACAAAGGGATCCCCCAAAACAGGGAATGGAAGAAGAGAGAAAGGTGGGGGGATGGGGAAGTTAGAGAGATTGATGTTTATGCAATCAGGTTGGAGGCTACCCAGACAGAACATGAGCTGTTGCTCCTCCAGTGTGAGAGTGGCCTCATCTTGACAGTAGAGAAGACCATGGACCTACATATCAGGATCAGAATCAGGTTTATTATCACTGGCATGTGTCGTGAAATTTGTTAAATTAGCAGCAGCAGTTCAATACAGTACATAATGTAGAAGAAAAGTAAACAAATGTAAATAAATAAGTAAATGTTGGAACGGGAATGGGGATTGGACTTAAAATGATTGGCCTCCAGGAGATCCTGATTGCTGTGCATGGAGCAAAATTGTTCACCAAATGGTCCATCAATCTATATCGGGTCTCATTAATATAGAGGAGGCCATACTGGGAGCAGCGGATGTACAGAGGATACAGTGTAGGTGAAGTGTTGCCTCATCTGGAAGGAATGTTTAGGGCCCTGAATCGTGGTGAAGGAAGAGGTGAATGAGGAAGTGCAGCATGTCCTCTGCTTGCTTGCAGGGATATGTGGCAGTAAGGAGATCAACGGAAAGATGAATGGACAAGGGAATCATGGAGGAGTGCAGAGTGCACGGGGGCGGGGGGCAGTGGTAAAGATGTGTTTGTCGTGTAGGATCCCACTGAAGATGGCAGAAGTTGTGGAGAATGAGGTCCTGGGTTTGGAGGTGCTTGAGTTGGTTAGAAAGGGCAAAGAGGAAACTCTATCCCTATTAAGGCAGCAGGAAGACGGGGAGGATGAATGTCTGAGAAATGGAGGTGAGGGCTTTGATGAAGGTGGATATTTCTGATGTGCTGGAAGGGAAAGCTTCATCCTGGGAACAGGCAGCAGAGACGGAGGAACTGAGAAAAGGGAAAAGCATTTTTACATGTTAAGAAGTATCGCTGAGAGAACTGTGGGAGTCAGCTAATTTATAAAAGATTAACAGTCTGTAATCTTGTCTCTGGAGGCAGACAAGGAAACAGTCTGTCTCCAGAGATGGAGACAGAAAGATCAAGAAAGGGGAGAGGGGTGTCAATGATGGACCAAGTAAATTTAAGAGCAGGGTGGAAGTTGGAGACAAAGCTGTTGAAAATGACCAGCTCAGCATGGGTGCATGAAGCAGCACCAATGTATTCATCAATGTAGTGCAGAAAGAGCTGGCAAGCATTACCAGGGAAGGCTTGGAACATGGACTCTTCCACACAGCCAATGAAAAGGATGGCATAGCTGGGTCTATGTGGGTGCCCATAGCTACACTTTGGGTTAGGAGAAAGTGGGAGGAGCAGAAAGAGTAATTGTTGAATGTGGCAAGAAAGATTGGTGCCTTCGTGGTGTATTCCTGTGGATGGCCCAGTTCCTCACCGGTGTCGCTGACTGGGGCGTTGCGGGAGGTTGATACTTAGGTGCGCTCCTGTTGAAATAAGCGATGCTGCAGATTGTAACATTGAAACAGCGAGCTGTTGGCCTTCTTTCTCACTTTGGCAGGAGCAATATCTCTCTCTCCCTCACTGGTGATGGAGAGAGTCTGTGAGATGTTAAAGTGTTGGGATGGACAGTAGATTTTCTGATGGACTTTAGATCATGGTCCCTGGGGGCTTTGCTATTGCTTGCATTGTGGGTGGTGGGTGGTGGACGCTTTCGTTGAATAGAGTGGGGGGGGGGTTGCTGCTGCTCGTGCATGGGAGGGAGGAGGGGGACATTGGTGTTATAACATTTTTTGTCATTCATTCTTTAGGGTTTTTCTTCTGGATTGTGGATGTCTGTGAAGAGTAAGAATTTCGGGTTATATACTGTATACATTCTCTGATTTTAAATTGAACCATTGAGGATGAGTTCCACCACATGGAGGAGGCTGATGATAAGAGGAACTGGTTAGGTCCTGTCTAGAGAGAAGCATACAGCATTAAGTCCTTCTTGATGGGGGTTACAAATATACAGAGACTGAACATCCATGGTGAGAATGAAATGATCAGCACCAGGGAATTGGAAGTTGTTGAAGAGATTGAGAGCATGTGAAGTGTTGTGGATGTAGGTGGGAAGGCACTAAACAGGTTTTTATGAACCACCACTTGGTTGCTGTGTCAAAACCTTCCATTGTATGTAACTCACACAAAATGCTGGAGGAACTCAGCAAGGCAGGCTGCGGCGATGGAAATAAATAGTCAATGTTTCAGATCAAGATACTTCATTAGTGACCCGATGAGGGATTTCTATCCAACACATTTACTCTTAATTTCTCTCCTTAGATGAGTTCCTCTGACATTTTCTGTGTGTTTCTCTGCTGAATCTCTTGTGCCTTTCATGATATGCCATGTTTTTAAAGACTGCACGATGTTACTCTGAACTCTGCACGTTTTCACAACAGTCTCTTTTCTTTCAGGAATTATTTTCTGCAGTTGCTGAATGAATGCATTTCCCTTCTCAGAAGTTTCAGTTGAAGTCAGAAGTTTACATGCACTTAGGTTGAAGTCAATAAAACTCACTGTTTAACCACTACACAGATTTCATATTAGCAAACTATAGTTTTGGCAAGATGTTGAGGACAATTACTTTGTGCATGACATGAGTAATTTTTCCAACAATTGTTTACAGACAGATTATTTCACTTTTAATTGACTATATCACAATTCCAGTGTGTCAGAAGTTTACAAACAAAATCAAAAGAAATCAGCCAAGACCTTTGAAAAAAAATTGTGGACCTCCATAAGTTTGGTTCATCCTTGGCAGAAATTTCCAAATGCCTGAAGGTACCACGTTAATCTGTACAAACAATAGTACACAAGTATAAACAACATGGGGCCACGCAGCCGTCATACCGTTCAGGAAGGAGATGCTTTCTGTCTCCTAGAGACGAACATACTTTGGCGCGAAAAGTGCAATTCAATCCCAGAACAGCAGCAAAGGACATTGTGAAGATGCGGGAGGAAACAGGTAGACAAGTATCTATGTTCACAGTAACCACAAACACACTGGTGCTCCTGGTGCGGCCTCCTCTATATCGGTGAAACCCGACGCAGATTGGGGGACCGCTTCATCAAGCACCTCCTCTCCGTCCGCCACAACAGACAGGATCTCCCAGTAGCCACCCACTTCAACTCTGCTTCCCACTCCCATTCGGATATGTCCATACATGGCCGCCTCTACTGCCATGATGAGGCTAAACTCAGGTTGGAGTAGCAACACCTCATATACCGTCTAGGTAGTCTCCAGTCCCTTGGTATGAACATAGAATTCTCCAGCTTCTGGTAATTCCCTCCCCCTCCCTTCCCCTATCCCTATTTCACTCTGCCCCCTCCCTCAGCTGCCTATCACCTCCCTCATGGTTCCGCCTCCTTCTACTACCCATTGTGTTTTCCCCTATTCTTTCTTCACCCTTCCTGCCTATCACCTCCCTGCCTCCCCTCCCCCATCCCTTTATCTTTCCCCTTACTGGTTTCTCACCTGGAACCTACCAGCCTTCTCCTTCCCACCCTCCCCCCACCTTCTTTATAGGGCCTCTGCCCCTTCCCCCTACAGTCCTGATGAAGGGTTCCGGCCCGAAACGTCGACCGATCTTTTCCACGGTTGCTGCCCGACCTGCTGAGTTCCTCCAGTGTGTTGTGAGTGTTGTTATATCCACAGTAAAACGAGTCCTATATCGACATAACCTGAAAGGCTGCTCAGCAAGGAAGAAGCCACCACTCCAAAACCACCATAAAAAAGCCAGACTACAGTTTGCAAGTGCACATGGGGACAAAGATCTTACTTTTTGAAGAAAGATCCTCTGGACTGATGAAACAAAAATTGAACAAAAATTCAGAAAGCCTTTGGAAGTCCCACATAGGAGATTAGTGGGCAAAATTAGGGCACATGGTATTGGGGGCAGAGTACTGACATGGATTGAAAATTGGCTGGCTGACAGGAAACAAAGAGTAGCGATTAATGGATCCCTTTTGGAATGGCAGGTGGTGACCAGTGGGGTACCGCAGGGTTCAGTGCTAGGACCGCAGCTGTTTACAATATACATTACTAATTTAGATGAAGGGAGTAACATTAGCAAATTTGCTGATGTGGCAGTGTGAAATGCGAGGAGGATGTTATGAGAATCCAGGGTGACTTGGACAGGCTGGGTGAGTGGGCAGATGCAGTTTAATGTGGATAAATGTGAGGTTATCCACTTTGGTGGTAAGAACAGGAAGGCAGATTATTATCTAAATGGAGTCAAGTTAGGAAAAGTGGAAGTACAACGAAATTTAGGTGTTCTTGTACATCAGTCACTGAAAGCAAGCATGCAGGTACAGCAGGCAGTGAAGAAAGCTAATGGCATGCTGGCCTTCTTAACAAGGGGAATTGAGTATAGGAGCAAAGAGGTCCTTCTGCAGCTGTACAGGGCCCTGGTGAGACTACACCTGGAGTATTGTGTGCAGTTTTGGTCTCCCCAGATTTGAGGAAGGACATTCATGCTATTGAGGGAGTGCAGTGTAGGTTCACAAGGTTAATTCCCGGGATGGCGGGACTGTCATATGTTGAAAGATTGGAGCGACTGAGCTTGTATACACTGGAATTTAGAAGGTTGAGAGGGGATCTTATTAAAACATATAAAATTATTAAGGGATTGGACACGCTGGAAGCAGGAAGCATGTTCCCGCTGATGGGTGAGTCCAGAACCAGAGGTCACAGTTTAAGAATAAGGGGTAGGCCATTTAGAACGGAGTTGAGGAAAAACTTTTACACCCAGAGAGTGGTGGATATGTGGAATGCTCTGCCCCAGAAGGCAGTGGAGGCCAAGTCTCTGGATGCTTTCAAGAAAGAGGTGGATAGAGCTATTAAAGATAGCGGAATCAAATGTTATGGGGGTAAGGCAGGAACTGGATACTGATTGTGAATGATCAGCCGTGATCACAGTGAATGGCAGTGCTGGCTCAAAGGGCCGAATGGCCTACTCCTGCACCTATTGTCTATTGTCTGTTGTCTATTGAACTGTTTGGCCATAATGACCATCGTTATGTTTGGAGGAAAACGGGTGAGGCTTTCAAGCCGAAGAACACCATCCCAACCGTGAAGCATGGGGGTGGCAGCATCATGTTGTGGGGGTGCTTTGCTGTAGGAGGGACTGGTAAACTTCACAAAATAGATGGCATCATGAGGAAGGAAAATTATGTGGATATATCGAGGCAACATCTCAAGACATCAGCAAGTTAAAGCTTGGTCGCAGATGGGTCTTCCAAATGGACAATGACCCCAGGCATACCTCTAATGTTGTGGCAAAATTGCTTAAGGACAGAAAATTCAAGGTATTGGAGTGGCCATCCCAAAGCCCTGAACTCAATCCGATAGAAAATTTGTGGGCAGAACTGAAAAAGTGTGTGCAAGCAAGGAGGCCTACAAACCTGACTCAGTTACACTAGTTCTGTCTGGAGGAATGGAACAAAATTCCAGCATCTTATTGTGAGAAGCTTGTGGAAGGCAACCCTAAATGTTTGACCCAAGTTAAACAATTTAAAGGCAATGCTAACAAATACTAACAAAATGTATATAAACTTCTAACCCACTGGGAATGTGATGAAAGAAATAAAAGCTGAAATAAATCATTCTCTCTACTATTATTCTGACATTTCACATTCTTAAAATAAAGTTGTGATCCTAACTGACTTAAGACAGGGAATGCTTTCTAGAATTAAATGTCAGGAATTGTGAAAAACTGAGTTTAAATGTATTTGGCTAAAATGTATGTAAACCTCTGATTTCAACTGTATCTTTAAGTTTACCCAGTTCTGTTGGACCTCATGATAGCAGCTTGTTATTTACTAATTTGAGTTTAAGCTTCCTTTGTTGAGTTCGTGATGAAGATGGTCACAAGAGAGGAACCTGTGGAGAAAGCTAGAGTATTTTATGAATGGTGAGAAGTTAAAGGTGTTGGTGTTTTTAAAAATGAACAAAACTAACTGTGGTTACTGTATCATCAACACACACAAAATGCTGGTGGAACGCAGCAGGCCAGGCAGCATCTATAGGAAGAAGTACAGTAGACGTTTTGGGCCGAGACCCTTCGTCAGGACTAACTGAAAGAAGAGATATAGTAAGCGATTTGAAAGTGGGAGGGGGAGGGGGAGATCCAAAATGATAGGAGAAGATAGGAGGGAGAGGGATGAAGCTAAGAGCTGGAAAGTTGATTGGCAAAAGGAATACAGAGCTGGAGAAGGGAGAGGATCATGGGACGGGAGGCCTAAGGAGAAAGAAAGAAGGAGGGGAACCCAGAGGAAGTTGGAGAGCAGGCAAGGAGTGATTGTGAGAGGGACAGAGGGAAAAAGGGGGGGGGGGGAAGAAAGAATAATAAATAAATAAATAAATAAGGGATGGGGTAAGAAGGGGAGGAGGGGCATTAATGGAAGTTAGAGAAATCAATGTTCATCTCATCAGGTTGGAGGCTACCCAGACAGAATATAAGGTGTTGTTTCTCCAACCTGAGTGTGGCTTCATCTTGACAGTAGAGGAGGCCATGGATTGACATATCAGAATAGGATTGGGACATGGAATTAAAATGTGTGGTCACTGGTAGATCCTGCTTTCTCTGGCAGACAGAACGTAGGTGTTCAACGAAACGGTCTCCCAGTCTGCGTCGGGTCTCTCCAATATATAGAAGGCCACACCAGGAGCATTGGACACAGTATATCACACCACCCAACTCACAGGTGAAGTGTATAATGTTTTAGGAGCTTGACACTGCAATATCTCATACAGTCATGTTGTGCAATGCAGAGGCAGGCCGTTTGGCTGACCCCATCTGACCTGACCCTTTTTGCCCATCTATTCCAATCCCATTTGCCTGTGTTAGGACCTTCTATGTCTTGTATTTTTGAGTACCTGTCTTAATATATCTTAAACCAAATAATTGTATTGGATTCCACTACGTCTTCTGGCAGCACATTCCAAATAACTGTCTGTGACTATCTGAAAGCCTTTGGTAGAACACGACTGAAGAATGTTGGCTCCAAAACTCTCTGGTCTGGGGGCGCTTGACAGGACAGAGTGAACAGTGTGTTTTCTAACCTTTGCTGCACCTTTATCTTGGAAGTTTCAATTAGGGAAGTTAAAATGGAATTTATCCATGAATCACACTTCAGTATAATTGAGCTGGGAGTTCTTCATGCTGACAATAGGTGCCTGAAGCAAAACGTGCTCAACTCAAGGGAACGAAAATCTGATTTGCATAAAACTCACAAAAAGACTGATCTTAAAATCTCTTAATATACTGTCTTCATAGTAACAAGCCCAAGAATGAAGTAATACCCTTTATAAAACATTTTATTGTAAGTTAATTCCCTTTATCCTCAGAGGTAAAATTTTACAAAGCACAAAATTGGACATAAGAAAAAAAATACAAATCACAAACTGCAATTAAGCATTTGTTGAAAATAGTGGACAATTAATATAAAGTTGTAACAACTGAATGCCATTTAACAATCACACGAACTTAACACATTACTGAAAGCTTAAAACACTCACTGGAGCATTGCACCCCATCTACAATCAACCCATTTAAATAATCAAACAACGTTAGAATTGAAATGCATATTTGCTGATAATTGTTGGACCTTTACTAGTTATCCTCTCTCCTGCCCTGATCACCCGTGTTGTCTTATTACAAGTGCCTGCCACCCTTCTCATTCATTGTAAACCTGGGGGTTGATGATAAAGTTGATCAACAACGAAGGTCATCACATTGAAGTCTGTTCCAAGTCCCTTAACAAAGCCCACATACATGCGGTTTCCAGATTGCAATCAGAAACCAAAAACTGTATTTTTTCCTTTCCGTGTTCAGGAATGAAGAGGCTTAATTGGAGTATCCCTGCAGGTCCAGTTTTCTACATTATTTCCTACCCTGTAGGACCATCCCTATTTATTGATGCAGCCTCATCAGGAATGGCAGAGAAAGCTGTTTTTCCCCAGGCAATTTACCTCTTCAATGCTAGAAAGCTCAAGCATATTTGAATGGCTATTTCTTTCTTACTGGTCTGATCAATTTGAATCTTATGGACACTATGAGGAACAGGTTTGGTAAGGGAAAATCAATTAAGACAGCAAAAACTGTCAACGTCAACAATTTGGGACTCATGCAAATTAAGTCAATCTCTACACCGGGTTCTGTGATGCTATGGTTTATATCCATGTGCCCAGGCTTAGAAATTGTTAGTTTAATTCAACTGTTCTTCTTTTATCCTCAAGGCACCTGAACACAGTGCCCTTGAAATGTTCTCTCATAAATAAGCTGCATACATAGCATGAAATGGACTAGTGTGTTACAATTATTTATTATTTTACAGTTGATCCTTCATTCAACAAATCTCCCTTTTCATGCCTCTGTCCCTTCTCTGGAGAACAGCAAACTGTTTGCATTGATGCTGTTGTAGAAATGGTTGTTGAATTGGTTAAGCACGGAAGAATAGCCATAACGATTTGATGGCCCTGGATCGGACCACTCTGACCCAGGCTGGCTCAGGATATTACTGGAAGGTGAGTACGAGCCGAACCCCATCATGTTCGGTGACGTGTCATTGACCAATCCAAGAGAAGCCTGTCTCCCACCTATAGGATTGTTATAGGTTGACATACTGGAAATGAAGTTGCTGAGGCAGGGAGTGGAGATTGAAGTTGGAGATTTCTTTTCAGGTGAGGTTCCTGTCCTTGTGGAGGGGATGTCCATGAGTCCTGGACTTTGAGGTGGCTTTTGATTGCTGTCATCAGACTTTTCAGTGCTGATATTGCCTGCACTGGAGTTGGGATCTGATTTCCTTTTCCTCTTGCGCCGAAAGTTTCCGTTGTCAAACATTTTTTCGCAGTTAGGATCCAATGTCCAGTAATTTCCTTTACCTGAAACAGTTGAGGAAAGGAGGGCGAGAAAAGAAATAAAATCCCATGAGAGTATGACATCAGCTCATGAACAAATACGGCACCCAATACAACATTAGCACTGGGTCTCTACTAGCCACGAAGGTGTACTGTTTAAACATTCTCTTCTTTCCTTTTCCAGTGCCTCAAAGTTCTTCAATTCAATCTATTGTAGTCAATGTTTTTCTAGTTTCTTAACTTCCTGCCAATGACCTCACTGTTCTGAAATTAAAATTCATCACAATTTGCCATATTCACACCTCCTCCTTCTCCAGAATGCCCTAATTTTCCTTTTCTCCCCAAATTTATACTCTTCCAGAATCTAGCCTTAGCACTATCCATACTTTTCATTTGACTTCCTCCCCAACTCCTCGATCTTGGGAAATTTAACTAGGTCATTTGACTAAAATAAAAGTCTGTGTACATGAGGGAGTCACCAGTATTGGTGATGCATTATCAGGCATAGTCACAGTCATGAAGGACCATTTAGTTATATCCATCAATCAGCTTTTGTCCTACTTTCCCAAAAATCCTACTTTCCTTCAAATTCAATATCTACTTTAACTCCTGTCAATAAGACATGCTTAGAAATGAGGCATAATACACTAATGAACCTGCCGCTATCCAGAAAGAAAAGTCCTTGAAGCTAACATAAAATGAAGTGGTGACATACCTGGATCATCTTCATCTCTGGGGACTTTCTTGAAACAGTCATTGAGGGAGAGGTTGTGTCTGATGGAGTTCTGCCACCCAGCTTTACTCTTGTTATAGAAGGGGAAGTTGTCAGCCACATACTGATAAATTTGACTTAGGGTCAGTCTCTTATCTGGTGCCCCGTGGATTGCCATTGCGATCAGAGCTGAGTAGGAGTAAGGCGGTCTCACCAGTTTCAGAAGCTCTTCCTGATTAGGAATAGATAACCACCCAAGGTCAGATCCTCCCAAACCAGCGTTGTTGGGTAGGAACTGTCTCGGCATCCCGTAAGACTGGGGGATGAAAGGGCTGGCATTCGATCCCGGCAGGTACGATGAAGAGTTCATGGATGGTCCGTTTAACCAGAGGTAGGGGTTGGCACTTGAACTGTAGTCATCAATGTCATAGTTAGATGGTCTCTGTGCATTCTGTTGATGGAAGAAGTTCTCACAGAAGATGTTCATCTCCGGAGGCTCTTGACCAATGCTGGGGAATTGGGGACTACAGCGAGGAGGTGACTGTGTCTGCAGGTCGAAGGAACTCATATTCGGTTCTGGCCTGTGAGGGTTTAATCAACTGGCAGGATCTCTTGTGGTAAAGACGTCGTCAAGGCAATTGCACCTTGCATCTCATACTTATACACCTGTGTTCTCAGGGTGTCTGTTACAAACTCCACCCCAGCTCAAATTGATTGGTGTGACATCACCAAGGCAAAATGTTGACGGATCAGATTTTCCGCATGCTTGCTCAGTACAGTGCCCTGGCTGGCACGTTGCTTAAGGTTGGAGGGGGCAGGGGAGGTGGGATGGGGTGGAGAGAGAGAGAGAGAGAGAGAGAGAGAGAGAGAGAGAGAGAGCAGAGAGCGAGAGAGAGTGAGAGAGAGAGAGCGCGAAAGAGAGAGCAGAGAGCAAGAGAGAGAGAGTGTGAGAGAGAGAGCGCAAAGAGCGAGAGAGAGAGAAAGCAAGAGGGAGAGCAAAAGAAATAGAAAGAGAGAAAGAGAGGAAGAGAGAGAGAAAAAGGCAGAGAGAAAAAGTGAGAGGGAGAGAGAAAGAAAGAAAGACAGAGGGGGAGAAAGTGAGGGAAAGTGAGAGAGGAGAGGGGAGAGAGAAAGAAAGAGGAGAGAGAAAGAAAGTGAGGAAAGAGAGAGTGGAGATAGAGTGGGAAAGGGAGGGGGAGAGAGGGGAGCGAGGGGAGACAGTGAGAGAGATAAGGAGGGAGAGAGAGATGGAGAGAGAAGGGGGAGAGAGAGAGAGAGAGAGAGAGAGAAAGGGATTATTTATTTGCACTATCAACACAGGCGCACTGCCTGAAGCATTCTGTAATCAAGAATTATCTGACAAAGTATTGAGCAAGGCATTCCAACCCATTTAAAGAAACCCCATTCTGACAGAAAGAAGGTTTCCACTTGCAAAGAATTTGTTTTACCTGATTTTGCAAATTAGTAAATCTGAGATGAGGCAACATTCTCCCTCGTTGACATGGGCTAGTATTTAAATCATTCATCTGAGCAAATACATTTCTCCCATGGTTTAGAAATTGCTTTGCCTGGGTAGTGAGAAAAGGTTTTGGATTGCACCATGACAGAAGGGAGAATTTTAAGCATCACCTCAGCATAAACACAAACCAGGATTGTGTTAGTTTGCTCTTCTAGCTATATAACACTGGCTATATAGCACTATATTTTCACTTGGGATTGATTGCAATTTTAGTCATGGTATATATTGAATGCAAAATCAAAACTATCTGCAGACACAAAGCAACCCCCAAACACAAACCTACACCATGTTCAACCCCCACCACAGACTAGGAATCCAGCCATAATTTTAACTGGCCTCAACATAAAAATCAGCCAAAGCACAAAAAACACAGACCTGTATGTCCCCCGAAACTTCTCACGCCCTATTGCTTCTTTACAAGTACCCTTAATAATCTCCTCAATATGTTATTCCTAACCATGACTACTTTTTCAACAATATATACCCTATTAAATGTTTCAGACACATAGTATGAGCCCCCCAATAGGTTGTAGATAGGAAAAGGTAGGCAAAACTAAACAAAAGGCAATGGAGAGTGGGGGACACGAACTATGAAAGACAACAGGATTTGGAAGAAAAGAAGACAGAATATAAGACAGTGGTACAGCTAGTGGAGCTGCTCCTTCATTTTGACAGTCACATAGGTAAAATCCTGTCCTTGGGAGTAATCCGAGTGGAGTTTGCATATTCTCCCTGTGGCTGCACGTGTTTCCCTTAGATGTTTGAGTTTCCTCCCACGTTCTAAAGATGGCTGGACTGGTATGTGAACTGTGAATTGTGACTGGTTTGTAGTGAGTGGTAGAATCTGGGGGGAGCTGATAAAAATGTGTGTAAGCGGGTGGGTGATGGTGCAGATGATTCAGGCAATGGGCCTGAATCTGTCTGCATCTCTCTCTGACTCTATGATAAAATCAAGAGGGGCAGCTGTCCTACTTTTTGCAAACTCTAATCCTAAAACAATTCAAGCAATGGGCTGGTTATCGCTAACCTTGTTTGCAGACTGTCTAATACTAACATTAACTCCAATGCTGGCTAAAGCAACAGATTAGCTTTAGCTGCAGAGTTCACATACCAAACACCAATGCCATTCGAAAGAATAGCACATGTTAAGGACTGAATTAGGTCACATTGCCAACATATATAATCCCTATCAATCATTTATTCTGGTGTTGGCTTTCCCTCACTGTTTTCTCACAGTTGCCATACCCTTGCTACCCGCTGCTAATGTGGCCTCCACCACCATTGAGAAGTAGCTGGCCTGAAGTCTCAGGAATGAATGCTGTCTGGATGGTGGATGAGTTACGGGTGAGCTGATCCCAAACAGTACCCAGACTACACAAATGAACAGTGATCAATAATTTGACTTACTGGATGAGTCAGCAAATTAGAACACATTAATATTTTTCAACTGTAATATTGGGAGGTTTTAAACACTGCCTTAGAAGCAAGAGTAACACAACCAATTTGAATGCACTAACATCTATATGAAGCTGGCTAAAGCAACACATTGCCACTTGTTGCAATGTTTTCAAATATTAAAAAAATGATGAGAATAACAACTTGTCTCAAGAACTTCTTACAGAAACACACATATGCATATAGACTCAAAAATGCATGCTTGCACCTGTATATACATGTGCATGCGCGTGCGTGCGCGTATACACACACACACACACACACACACACACACACACACACACACACACACACACACACAAATGTGTGCCTTCTTATATTGAGGGTATTGAGGGATGGGTATGATGGATTTCGTGGCGTTTGTGTTTTACCAACATGAGAGTTGACATAACTGATTTCAAATGACTGCTTTGCTATCGGTCAGCTTTTTGTCTGCGCGGGAGCTGTTAACGAATGCAGTGTCTGAATTCATTAACTCTGTTCCTGGCAGTAAGACAGATAAACATAATTTATGAGACTTGTCAAAATGTAAAGAAATTATCCGTCTTCTGTTGTATCTGTTATAATATTACTGAAGGCATTCTGATTTCCTACCCTCTACTTTTTGCTACCATGGCACTCTCGAAGGATGGATTCTGTGTTACACTTGAGACTCTTGAAAAGCTGACCAGTCAGTAAAGAATTTGCACTCTATCTGTGGTTATGTGGAGGCTTTTACAAGCTCAGGATGTCCCACTGTGCTTCAGAAGTAACACTGAAGTGGTGCTAGAGTTGTACTGTTAGAAATGAAGCAGCAAGCAAGTGTACAGAAAGATCCCACATGTGTTACTGCCCAAGTCATTCATTTTAACCTTGGCACCAGGAAATCACCTCTCAGAACAGTGTTGTGAGATGCTCAACTGATCCTGAGCAGTTGAACTAGCTCTGAATTTAATGACCTTTCTGGTAGCTGGCATCTCAAGTGACCTTAGACAATGTTCCCTCTAAGGTGTGCTCATGTGCGTGCACGCACAGCTTTTGCTACAAGTGCACAAAGGAACTTAAACTGCACACAAAAGGTTGTCATCCTCTACCTCATTGACATGCTAAGTATATTTCACGATCGTACACAATCACATTTCCTTTTCTGGTTCCTGATGCAGACGGTGTTGACAACATGGAGTTTGCAATGATTTGTCAGCAAGTTTTAGAACTTCTTTATTTAGACTGTTTTTATTGAAGAAATTGTTGATTAACAATGTCAAATTCAAAAGAAGCAAAGGGCATCTGAAATGACACTGAAGAAGTTTAGATCCTATCATTTTGGATCTCCCCCTCCCCCTCCCACTTTCAAATCTCTTACTATCTCTTCTTTCAGTTAGTCCTGACGAAGGGTCCCAGCCCGAAACGTCGACTGTACCTCTTCCTAGAGATGCTGCCTGGCCTGCTGTGTTCACCAGCATTTTTTGTGTGAGTTGCTTGAATTTCCAGCATCTGCAGATTTCCTCGTGTCTGCGTTTTTAAAGTGTGACTTAGCAAGCAAATCGCGTATGGATGGTGTGCAAAAGCTCTGGTAAGAAAATCCTTCATTACCCACAACAGGTCTGCTATATATGTTTCATGACTGGGTAAGTGAAGGAGTGCGTGAAAATTATCAAAC
Source organism: Mobula hypostoma (assembly GCF_963921235.1). Taxonomy (NCBI): domain Eukaryota; kingdom Metazoa; phylum Chordata; class Chondrichthyes; order Myliobatiformes; family Myliobatidae; genus Mobula; species Mobula hypostoma. The sequence continues at coordinate 82,662,124 of NC_086103.1, read as the reverse complement.
CCATTGGAGATCAAAGTTCTCATTGACAGTGTTTTGCTAGCTGTTAAAATGAATACCTCTAAATATAAAACTCGGTGCACACATGTTGTTGCCACTGGACAAAAAATTGCAGAGCACAAGATTTTTCACACACTAGTCATTACAAATTAGAGGGAATATTGATAAACAGTGTGCAAGCGGTTACAATAGAATTGTATTTATATGTCTAGAAACAGTACTTATTTATTGAATCTCACATTAATTGAACTAAGACCCTGAATAAGTTCAAGTTTTAGATTGCTTGCAAGACTAACGATGGAGAATTCTTGAGGATGCCAGAGTGGTTTTGATATGGTGGGACAATAGCTGCTCATTCATATTCAGAAATTACTATCTGGATCTCTTCTCCCAAGGACAGACATGACACGGGGAGACAAGAGATTAGAGGCCATCTGCCACGTTTCTCATGAAGATGGGGTGAAGTGGGAAGGACTGCGGATGTATTGGACTGCAGATGAATTGGGTTGAGGAGGGGATCATTTGTGAGGGGAGATTGCACATTTGGGGAGACCAAAGTCATGATAGGGCACATGACACCTGAGCAGGTGTTATCTCTCACTGAGTTCACCTTGACTAATGAGAACCTACTGATACTAATGCTGGAATAATATCATGTTATTAAACTTCCCTACCCCCATCCTGCACTATCCACACACCATTCTGTACATCTACCAACCGGCACATCTTTGGGAAGTGGTAGGATACCAAAGCAACTGAAGGAATATAACATGGTCACGGGGAGAGCACCACAGCACTGAAAGTCAGAATTCAAGTTCAAGTGCAAATTTCATTGTCATTCAACCATACATGAATGCCTATGAAAACAAACAAAGGAAACAACGCTACTCCAGGGCAAAGATCCAAACCACAATACCAACAGTCACACACAGCACAAGGCACATATAGCTCATATAAGGTAGCAAGCACATATAAGATATAAGTCAAATACAGTTACACAAAAAAATATAGTCCAAGACAGTGAGTCTATGCATGTTGCAATGGTCAGCAGTCGAACACAATTTGGCTTGCCTTCTGCTGAGTGAACACAGGGGGCAGCACTGACTCCAGCTTGGATACCGTGCCACACCACCTCGAGCACATTGGCTCCAACACCCCTCTTTTCCGGGTGACTGTAAACAGGCACCAGGATTGGCTCCAACACCCCCCTTTCCCAGGTGACTGTAAACAGACACCATAGTTTGAGGCCACGCAGATCCGCCATCAACCTACCCTGCTGTCCGCCCATAAATCAGAGAATCAGACTTGCAGCATTCCACATTAGCCATGTCCAACAGGGTCTTGCGATCACAAGAAAAGCGAATAAGATGACCGCTCACTGTTAGTCTGCACACTGTCTTTGCACAGCATGATCTACACCAACTCCAGCTCCTTCTGTTTTGCCTCCAATGAGTAGCTGGCTGATAGGGCAGACCTGCAGTGCTTTAAGTTCTTAATGTCCAGCAGGATCATGCAATCCTAAAAAATACAATTAAGAAAGGTAGGTTGACTGCATAGAAGCCATTGCAACGGAGCGCTCCGCCATCTTACTGGAAGAATTAAACCTGGACCATGAGAATAATAAGGCTGCAACTCCTTTAGCTGATGTTAGATGAAAATTATTGCAGAAAGACAAGGGATAGGTATCCTTTACCTGTTAACAAGCTTCCAAGGTTGGTGCAATGGGAGACAAATGACATTGCCAGGGGAGACCCTAATGACAAATGCCCTTCAGGGTCAGCCAATCAGGTGTGGGAATGGAACCACATGACCTATCAGCTTGCTTTCCCTCCAGTTATGTTAGGGAACCATTTGGGTTTTTGTATCATCTGAGGGGTTCATTGCAATTTTTGCTGCGGAAAACTTTCCATTCCTAATATTATTTTAGAAGGAATTCAAGTCTGCAAACAACTACAGGGGCAATTCATATTATTGCAAGCTCATGAGCAGATTAAACAACATTGAGGAGCAAGAATATTTATGTGCTTGGGAGATTATTTGCACCAATCTGTTAAATCCCATGATAATTAGCCTTTCCGTGAGATTAGAATAATAACTTGGTGAATTTGCATAATTCAGAAAATTTGGCTGGAAATTTCCTGATTTGCACAGTGCTTGACTTGACCTTGGTGAGTGTATATGACATCTTTATTCCCTGGAAAATGTCCTTTGCAGAGGAATTTAGGTAAGATCATTGTGTTCTGTTCTGGCGCTGTTGTGCCTTTTTCACCACACAGCCGGTATGTACAGACCACGTGAGATCCTCGACGATGTTTATGCCGAGGAACTTACAGCTGTTCACCCTCTCAACCCCGGATCCATTGATGTCAATAGGGGTTAGCCTAACTCTATTCTTCCTGCAGTCCACAACCCGCTCCTGTGTTTTTGCGAGAGGGAGAAGTTGTTTTCTTGACACCATTGTGTCGGGGTGATGACTTCCTCTCTGTAGGCTGCCTCATTATTATTTGAGATTAGGCCAATTAGTGTAGTGTCATCAGAAAATTTAATTAGCAGATTGGAGCTGTGGATGGCAACACAGTCATGGGCATACAGAGTATCTATCTATCCTTACTCCATTAACCAAAACTTCTATGCCTTGGAGATTCAAGTGTTCATCAAGATGCTTCTTAGGTATGAGAGACTTTGCTTCCACCCTCCTTCCAGAGAAATCCAGAGTATAGCCGGCTGCCAATTTCCCCTTGTTTTGTACATCTCATCCTAGTTGACTTACCACCTATTTTAGAGTGGTCAGCCAGGAAACAGGATTGCGAGGCCGTTTGCCTCTACAGTACTGCCCTCTCACCAAGGACCCTCAGAAGGAGGGTGCAATGGAAAATCTATTGGAATTCTGTGGTGATCTCCTGACCCAAAACATTTGTGTTACCTGAGAAGACTGGCAAATACACGTTCTCATTTCAGCAGTGATCTGATCAATTCCCAAATCCTGTGTGATGAACTGCCCTCTCGTGGCCTTTCTCTGCCACTACAGGATTTGCCACATCTACAAACATTGAAGCCTAGAACACAAATAGGCATAATGGTTATCCAGCACTGAAGTAAGCTCTCCTGCCCAGTTTGTATGTGCTAACCATTAAAATCTCATGCACACTCATCCTATTTAGTCTTCTGACATTCTTATCAACTCCCCCAGATTTCACCACTCACCTACACGTTAGGGGCAATTGACATAGCAGCCTGTGAGTGTTTTGGATGTGGGGTGAGTGGGGGTGGGGGTGGTGGTGCAGGAGCACCTGGAGATGGCCTGCACTGTGGTCACTGAGAGGATGTGCAGACTGCCCACAGACAAGTTGGGATTGGGCCTGGGTAATTGGAGTTGTGTCACAGCAGCTCTGCTCACTCCGCACCACTGCCAGAAATGTGATGGCTGCTTGGCGTTTCTGCTTTTATGCTTCCTAAGCCTTCAGAATAGTCAATGGGAAAGCAATCAATATCAGCAGACAGCTTGCAGGGTCTGAACTAAAGTTACTCTGTGAGCATGCAGACTTGGGGCTCCACACTCAAGCCTGGCTAGCTTTGAACTGCCTATGAAAGTCAGTCCATTGCAGGCAACAAGATAGTACAACCCCAGTCACAGACCAAAGGACTTCTGGCCACAAAGTCCCTCTCACTACTTATGCCTTACACCACCTGCTGACTCTGAAGTCTGCCGATCCCCTGGACCAAGTCTCACGAACAATGGGACTATCAGAGGCCATTTGGCCAGACTGGTTCTGTCAATGCTAGCTTTTCACACTAGTTTCTTATGATTCACGTCCCAGACGGAACCCAAATTGACTGATACCAATTAAAATTGGGACACTACCCTATCAGTTACATAAATTCTGCAAATATCAGTAAAATTATTTAATGTAACCTTGCACATTGTGTAGAATTGGATTGGATCACAGCTGACTACAGAGGGGGATTAACCTAATACTTCCCTCCCATTCCATCTCCCCTCATTATGAGAGAGAAGGTGGAATTGCTATTACTCTTGTTCATTTATTATTGTCAAATGTACCAAGATACAGTGAAAGGCTTAGTTTTCATGCCATCCATACAGATCATTTCATACATACATCAAGTGTATGTCCAAAGTATACTGATTATTCAAGGTACATGTATTATCGAAGTGTGTATACATCATACAACCTTGAGATTCATCTCCATACAGGCAGCCACAAGACAAAGAAACCCAAAAAAAAGCCCATAATAAAAAATGTCCAATGTACAGAGAGACCATACCTCACCTTGGGCCCTGCCACCCTGACCTTTTCAACCTGGCCCGGCAGTTAGATCATCATCCAAACACAGTGTTCAGTCACTTCGATACACTCTGGGGCCTAGACCCTGCTGTCTCGATTAGCCTGGACCCCACCTTTCGTATTCGGCCTGGCACTTAAGTCAATCGAAACTCAGGTCTTCCTCGCGGTCCTCTACAATGTGTTATGCATTCAGAGGTGCTGTTCTGCACACGACTGTTGTAACGCCTCGTGATGTGAGTTACTGTCACCTTGAACCAGTATGCTCATTCTCTTCTAGCCTCTCTCATTAACAAGGCATTTTTGCCAACAGAACTGCTGCTCGCTGAATGTTTTTTTTTTGTTTTTTTTCTCCATTCTCTGTAAGCTCTAGAGACTGTTATGTGTGAAAATGCCATGTTTGTGTACTACAGTAGTGTAGCAGCTAGTGTGACACTGCTACAGCCTGGAGTGTCGGTGTTCAGAGTTTAATTCTCACGTTATCGGTAGAGAATCTGTACATCCTCCCCTTGGAAATGTTTGAGTTTTCCAGTTTCTGCCCACAGTTCAACAATGTATCAGTCAGTAGCTGATTTGGCCATTGTCCCATGATTAGGTTAGGTAAATCGGGGGTTGCCTGGAGGTGCAGCTGAAGGGCCTAACCCATTCTGTATCTCTAAATAAAATAAAATAAACAAAATTAAAATAAAATGAAAATCCCAGGTCAGCAGATTCTGAGATACACAAACCACCCCATCTGGCACCAACAGCCATTCCACAGTCAAAGTCAGTTAGATCACATCTCTTCCCCATTCTGATGTTTGACCTTGAATATACATTAAATTGCTGCCTCATGATTAGTTGATTAGATATTTACATCAACAAACAGGCCTACAGGTGTACCTGATAAAGTGGCATGGTCACTGAGTGTAAGTACGCTGAGGTAGGAAAAAAAAGGAAAAGCAAGAAATGTTACAAGTACGAGAAGGGAGACAAATAAAATCCAAAGTCCACAACAAAGTCGATTGAGGGATCAATCATCTATCTTTCAGCATATAAGATGATCATTCAAGTTTGAAAACAGCAGAGGAAAGCTGACCTTGAGCCTGGTTGTACATGTTCTCAAGTTTTTGTATATTCTGCTTGATGGAAGCAGGGAAAAGAAAGAAGACTGGGGTGAAAGGGTCCTTGACTATGCAATCATGAGGAAATCTGCAGATGCTGGAAATTCAAGAACACACACACAAAAAATGTTGGCGAATGCAGCAGGCCAGGCAGCATCCAGAGGAAGAGGTACAGTCGACGTTTCGGGCCGAGACCCTTCATCAGGACTAACTGAAAGAAAAGATAATAAGAGATTTGAAAGTGGGAGGGGAAGGGGGAGATCCAAAATGATAGGAGAAGACAGGAGGAGGAGGGATAGAGCCAAGAGCTGGAAAGTTGATTGGCAAAAAGGATACGAGGCTGGAGAAGGGACAGGATCATGGGAAGGGAGGCCTAGGGAGAAAGAAAGGGGGAGGGGAGCCCAGAGGATGGGCAAGGAGTTATAGTGAGAGGGACAGAGGGAGAAAAAAGAGAGATAGATAGATAATAAACAAACAGACAAACAAACAAACAAACAAACAAACAAATAAATAAATAAGGGCTGGGGTACGAAGGGGAAGTGGGGCATTAACGGAAGTTAGAGAAGTCAATGTTCATGCCATCAGGTTGGAGGCTATCTAGATGGAATATAAGGTGTTGTTCCTCCAACCTGAGTATGGCCTCATCTTGAGAGTAGAGGAGGCCGTGGACAGACATATCAGAATGGGAATGGGACGTGGAATTAAAATGTGTGGCCACTGGAAGATCCTGCTTTCTCTGGCAGACAGAGCGTAGGTCCTTGACTATATTTGTGCTTTCCTAAGTGTTAGGTACATGAGTTATGATTGAAAAAATAAGTGGCTGGAGTTGCTTAGCAGTTTAATGCAGGGATATTTCTAGAGGTATCAAAAATCAAACTTTCAAAAATTAGTGAAAATAGTGAAAAGAAAACTGTCAATATTTACAAAAAGATATCAAACAGAAACCACAACAATAGCTCCTTTCTATTTGTCCAGTGTGAACTCCTGGCAGACTGATCTCTCTCTTCCCCTGAGAGTGATCAGCCCTGTTTATTAGGCATCAGGACATACCATCTTTAATTACCCTCAAAGTTAACTTAAGACTGCAAATAAATTAGAATATGATGCATTCCACCATGTAGTTACAATCATATTGCAAAATAAACAGAAATATCTACATAAATACAATATGCAAGCAACATATAAACACTTATACATTCCCATTACTAAAGAAGTGGACTAGTCAGCTGTGTATGGCGTGAAAAGCACCATAAACCTAACCCCTTTAGTACCGATTATTAGAATATATTGAGGGAAGATGTTGAAGTACGCAGACTCAGCAGAATGACAAGGTAGAATGTGTCAGTGTGCATGTGTGTGTGTAAATGTGCATGTGTAAGGAGTGCATTGACTAAGTTCTCTCTGTCACACCAAAGCAGTTGGAAGTGTAGAAAGAGTCAATGGCAGGAAGGCTGGTTTGAGTGATGAACCTGGATGCATACACAGCACTCTTCAATTTCTTGCAGTCTTTGGCAGATCAGTTGCCAAATCGTTCTGCAAAGCATTTGGATAGGATGCATTCTATAGCACCTCTGTAAAAATTGGTGAGATTCATTGGAAGCCATCCACATTCTCCTAGCTTTCTGAGGAAATACAGATGCAGGCATGCATTCTTGGCCCTGATTGGACCAGAACAAATTGTTGCTGATAAGTAAATTTCAAATGTGTTGAGCAATGGTTGGCAAGTTGAACTACATATTTTGACCTCAACCACACAAAAAAGTTAACTGTGACACTAACAGAGCCCACATTCAAGAGAAGTCCTTGCAGAAACCATGAGGTCACTCTGAAGAACTAACACCTCAGTAAGTTGGAGTAAGAATGTAATGCTGGTTCATAAACCTACAAATTGGACCAAATTCTTTTGGAAAAGACTGTTTAGGATAATACAAAGGCCATGTGATGAGAGTAGATAGCTTTGAAAGGAATAGTTGACTTGGGCTCTTTATTCCCAGCACTGTTCTCCTTTTGGACTTTCCTTGTCCATGTCTGCGTCTTTTGGAAACTAATAGAATCATAGAGTCACATGAAAAGTACTACAGGCTCTTTGGCCTATCCAGTCTATGCTGAATCATTTAAGCTGCACAGTTCCATTGACCTGCACCTAGAATATAGCTCTCCATACCCCTTCATGTACCTATCCAAACTTCTCCTAAATGTTGAAATCAAATTCACATGCACCGTTTGCGCTGGTAGCTCATTCGACACTCTCACAAGCCTCTGTGTGAAGAAGTTTCCCTTCATATACCCGTTAAACTTTTCACCTTTCACCCTTAACACATAACCTCTAATTGTAGTCCCGCCCAACCTCAGCAGAAAAAAACTATTTTTTATTTACCCTATCTATACTCCGCATGATTTTATATATCCCTCAATCTTCTAAGTCCTCAAGGAATGAAGTCCTAACCTATTCAATCCAAACTATCATCCAGATTATTGATATCGATGACAAACAACAACAGACCCAGCACTGATCCCTGCAGCACTCCACTAGTCACAGGCCTCCAGACATAGTGGCAAACCTCTGCTACTATCTCTGGCTTCTCCCACAAATCCAATGTCTAGTCCAATTAATTACTTCATCTTGAATTCCAAGTGACTGAACCTTCTTGGCCAACCTCCCACGAGGGACCTTGTTAATTTATTTGCTAACATACACTGCCTTGCCTTCATCATCTTTCCTGGTAACTTCCTCAAAAAACTCTATAAGATTGGTTAGACATGACCTACTACACAAAAAGAAGGGTCTCGGCCTGAAACATTGACTGTAATCTTTTCCATAGGTGTTGCCTGGCCTGCTGAGTTCCTCCAGCATTTTGTGCATGTTACACAAAAAGACCTGCTTACTATCCCCAATCAGTCTATGTCTATCCAAATATTAATATACCTTGTCCCTTAGAGTGCCTTCCAATAACTTTCCCACTACTGATATCAAGCACACCAAGCTATAACTTCCTGGTTTATTATTAATGTCTTTCTTAAACAACAGAATAACATTCACTTCTTCTAATCCTCCAGTACCTCGCCTGTCACTAAGTTTGATCTAAATATCTCTGCTAGGCCCTGATAATTTCTGCACTTGCCTCCCACAGGTTCTGAGAGAACACCTTGTAAGATCTTGGGGATTTATCCATCCTAACTTGACTCAAAACATAATCACCTCCTCCTCTGTAATCTGCACATAGTCCTTGACCTCGCTGCTGTTTTTCCTCCCCTCTATGTCTATCGCCAGAGTGAACATAGATACAGAAAATCCACTTAAGATCTGCCCCATCTCTTTTGGCTCCACACGTAGATTACCGCTCTGATCTTCCAGAGGACCAATTTTGCTCCTTCCAATCCTTTTGCTTTAAACATTTCTGTAGAATTCCTTAGGATGCTCCTTCACCTTGTCTGCTAGGGAAACCTCGTATCTTTGTGTCTTCATTTAGCCCTCTTGATTTCTTTCCTATGTGTTCTCTTGCATTTCTTATACTCCATACGTATCTAAATTGTTTCTTCCAGCATTGCCATGACACTTTCCTTGACTAGTTATGCCATCTCTCCTCCTTCAAACCCTCCTACTCTTTTGCGTGTAAAGCAATGAAATCCGGAATACTGTGATGCAAGTCCTGCCCCTCCTGCAGTCAAGTCTCACTAATGGCTACAATATCATTCAATGTGTTGATCCATGCCCTGAGGTCTTCTGTCTTTCCTACAATATTTCTTGCATTAAAAAATATTCATCTCAGAATATTAGTGGCACGATACTCAACCCTCTGAATCCTGACTTTGTCTGAGGTCTTAACAACATCTGTCTCCACACCCCCTCCACTATTTGATCTGGTGCTCTGGTTCCTATCCCATTACAACTCTAGATTAACCCACCCCTATGCAGCACTAGAAAACCTTCCCACTAGGATATTAATCCCCCTCCAAATCAGGTGCTAACAGAAGCAAATAGTGAGGCTTTGAGTGGTGGGAGGGCAATGATTGATCTGAAAAGCCTGATGAAGCCTCTCCCAAAAAAAACTCCCATGAAAAATGTGGCAGCCAGTGAATTCTCACCTTCAAAATGACACAAATAAAATTATCAAGGTTTTTCAAATGTTTCTCAATGTCAGAAATTTAAATATACTAAACAAGAGTTTTTTCAATATAAGATGGTTTAAAAGCAAGAAGAAATAGCTCTAACTAAAAATGGAACAATTGAAAACATTAAACAAAACACAGATTTTTATATCATGAATGTTGGAATTTCACAGAAAGTTTCCGCCTCACTTACCTACCTCAGTGTAGTGCATTTGATAGGTGGATGGATGAAGCTGTCAGAAGATTGAAGGTTTTCACATTGATATGGTAATCCTCAAACCACTGGAGTCTGGTGAAATCTGGATTTATGTCTCCATCTTCCAGCAGATGCTGCGGTGGGTTATACACCAGATGGCAGCACTGTGCAAGTTTCATTCTCATTGTCCCTTCTATAACCAAGTTTTGAAAGGCAGCAAATAAACTTCTGTTTTGAACACTACTCTTTATCACCAACTCCTTAACACAATACAAAGCATTTAAACCAAACTGAAAATTTCAGCTTGTCTTTCTATGGGGTCTGAGTTCATTTGTTGCTGCACAGTTCCAGACCTCTTGAGCTGAATATGTGAAGTTTGTTTGTTCTCCCTGAGGCTGCACTTGCTTCCTCTTGATGCCCCGGTTCCCTCCCACATTCCAAAAATATGAGCATGAGATAATCTGCCGATGCTGCAAATCCAGAGCAACACACGCTGGAGGCACTCAGCAGGCCAGGCAGGATCTGGACTGAAATATGAGGTTTGGTAGGCTGTTGTAAATTGTCTTTCGTTTGCAGGTGAGTGGCAGAGTCTGGGAGAGTTGATGGAAATGTGGGTAAAACGATTTGTGATTACTGTAGGTTTAGTATCAATAGGTTCTTGATGGTCAACATGGGATTGATGGGATGAAGGACCTGTTTCCGTGCTATGACTCTTTGGCTCTATAGTCTTCCCTTGGAATGGGAATTCAACAGCTGATCTCACATTACAACATAGCTCAAATGTCAATCACAGAATCCCCTATAATCACAGAAATAATTTTTTAAACAAGCAATAATAATGCATAGTTGGTGATAAGTAATGGGTTGCAACTTTATATCTAATACTGGAATAGGTGAAGCAACTGAAACTGCACTGGGAACACGAAATGTTCATTGGCTATGAAAGAAAATTAATTTACTGTCACGTCACAATGGATTCATTAATTGAGCAGTTGTAAGTAAGCTCCATACCAACCAGTCTCACTCGGAGACTTCAGAGTGAGCTGGGATGATAAGTACAAAATGTTGCACATTGGATTAGCAGGGAAGCACTTTGTGGAGATTAGCTTGGGATAGTGCAGACAGAACTTTACTGTGTGCCTGGCTAGGGCAGAAAGCATTTAGAACCATAGAACCATAGAACATTACAGCACAGAAACAGGCCGTTTGGCCCTTCTTGGCTGTGCCGAACCATTTTTCTGCCTATTCCCACTGACCTGCACCTGGACCATATCCCTCCATACACCTCTCATCCATGTACCTGTCCAAGTTCTTCTTAAATGTTAAAAGTGAGCCCGCATTTACCACTTCATCTGGCAGCTCATTCCACACTCCCACAACTCTCTGTGTGCCCTAATGTTCCCTTTAAACTTTTCCCTCTTTACCCTTAACCCATGTCCTTTGTTTTTTTTCTCCCCTAGCCTCTGTGGAAAAAGCCTGCTTGCATTCACTCTATCTATACCAATTATAATGTTATATACCTCTATCAAGTCTCCCTTCATTCTTCTACGCTCCAGGGAATAAAGTCCTAACCTATTCAACCTTTCTCTGTAACTCAGTTTCTCAAGTCCTGGTAACATCCTTGTAACCCTTCTCTGCACTCTTTCAACCTTATTAATATCCTTCCTGTAATTTGGTGACCAAAACTGCACACAATACTCCAAAGCTGGCCTCACCAACGCCTTATACAACCTCACCATAACATTCCAACTCTTATACTCAATACTTTGATTTATAAAGACCAATGTACCAAAAGCTCTCTTTACGACCCTATCTACCTGTGACACCACTTTTAGGGAATCCCATATCTCTCTGTTCTACTGCACTCCTCAGTGCCCTACCATTTACCTTGTATGTTCTTCCTTGCTTTGTCCTTCCAAAGTGCAATACCTCACACTTGTCTGTATTAAACCCCATTTGCCATTTTTCAGCTGATTTTTCCAGCTGGTCCAAATCCCCCTGCAAGCTTTGGAAACCTTCCTCACTGTCTACTACACCTCCAATCTTTGTATCATCAGCAAATTTGCTGATCCAATTTACCACATTATCATCCAGATCATTGATATAGATGACGAATAACAATGGACCCAGCATTGATCCCTATGGCACACCACTAGTCACAAGCCTCCACTCAGAGAAGCAATCCTCCACTACCACTCTCTGGCTTCTTCCATTGTGCCAATGTCTAATCCAATTTACTACCTGTCCACGTATACCTAGTGACTGAATCTTCCTAACTAACCTCCCATGCGGGACCTTGTTAAAGGCCTTACTGAAGTCCATGTAGACAACATCCACTGCCTTCCCTTCATCCACTTTCCTGGTAGCCTCCTTGAAAAACTCTAATAGATTGGTTAAACATGACCTACCACGCACAAAGTCATGTTGACTCTCCCAAATAAGTCCCTGTCTATCCAAATACTTGTAGATCCTATCTCTTAGTACTCCTTCCAATAATTTACCTACTACCGACGTCAAATTTACCAGCCTATAATTTCCCAGATTACTCTTAGAGCCTTTTTTAAACAATGGAACAAAGTGAGCTATCCTCCAATCCACCGGCACCTCACCCGTAGATGCCAACATTTTAATTATATCTGCTAGGGCCCCTGCAATTTCAACACTAGTCTCCTTCAAAGCCTGAGGGAATACCCTGTCAGGTCCTGGGGATTTATCTACTCTGAATTGCCTCAAGATAGCAACCACCTCATCCTCTTCAATCTGTATATGTTCCATGACTTCACTACTTGTTTGCCTTATTTTCATAGACTGAATGCCAGTTTCCTTAGTAAATACAGATGCAAAAAACCCATTTAAGATCTCCCCCGTTTCTTTTGGTTCCATACATAGACGACAACTCTGACCTTCAAGAAGACTAATTCTATCCCTAACTATCCTTTTGCTCTTAATATACCTGTAGAAGCTCTTTGGATTATCCTTCACCTTGACTGCCAAAGCAATTTTAATGGCCAATGTAGAAGGATTTTCTTTTTTGAATTAACTTCTGCAATACTTACTCTGGAAGTGTTTGATGGAACAGGACCTACACTCTGACAGTGCAGCATGTTGTCAATACAGGCCAGCCCTGGGTTATGAACACCAGACTTACGGACACCCTCACATATGAATGAGCTCTCATAATAACGTTAAGTTTCAAAGTCCAATATACATACTGTACCTACATACAGTAGTTCATTCCCACAAATGACAGAACTAATTTTCATTTTCTCTTCTTGCTTGACAATTATTCTTTCCTATTATTCTTACGTGTTTTGGATGCCACTCACTACAATTCCATGGAAGTATGGTTACTAACAAGAGACTTTTGTGTATGGACAGATTTGATTTATGAATGTCTGTAAAAGTGGAACCTGTTTTTTCCTCATGGACAGACTATACCATACTATAGTATTGGTGGTGAATACTTGTTCAAGTGTCAGATTCAGATTTATTTATCATATGTACATGTTGGTGTACAGTGAAATGCATCAGTTATGTTAACAGCCAAAACACCTATGGATGTGGTGGGGACAGCCTGGGAATGTGGCCACATATTCTGGTGCCAACATGGCATGTCCACAATGCTTAGCAGAACAACACAGAACACAACAATAGCAAAATCAGCACCTTTCCTCCTCCTCCCCCTCCCTCCCACTGACCCACACACATGGATTGTCTTCCAACTCCAGGACTGACCTCCAGTCTCCGGGTTTCAGCCATCGAGCTTCAAGCTTCGATCTTTAGTATAGACCCCCAGACTACTGAGGCTCACCCTGAACTCCAGCCTCACCGAATGACTAGCCTTCTTGCCTCTTGCTTGCACATAGAAACATAGAAGCTTAGAAAATAGGTGCCCTTCGACCCTTCGAGCCTGCACCGCCATTCAGTTTGATCATGGCTGATCATCCAACTCAGAACCTTATACCTGCCTTCTCTCCATACCCCCTGATCCCTTTAGCCACAAGGGCCTTATCTAACTCCCTCTTAAATATAGCCAATGAACTGGCCTCAACTGTTTCCTGTGGCAGAGAATTCCACAGATTCACCACTCTCTGTGTGAAGAAGTTTTTCCTCATCTCGGTCCTAAAAGGCTTCCCCTTTGTCCTTAAACTGTGATCCCTCATTCTGGACTTCCCCAACATCGGGAACAATCTTCCTGCATCTAACCTGTCCAATCCCTTTAGAATTTTATACGTTTCAATAATATCCCCCCTCAATCTTCTAAATTCCAGTGAGTATAAGCCTAGTCGATCCAGTCTTTCATCATATGAAAGTCCTGCCATCCCAGGAATCAATCTGGTGAACCTTCTTTGTACTCCCTCTATGGCAAAAATGTCTTTCCTCAGATTAGGGGACCAAAACTGCACACAATATTCCAGGTGTGGTCTCACCAAGGCCTTGTACAACTGCAGTAGTACCTCCCTGCTCCTGTACTCGAATCCTTTCGCTATAAATGCCAGCATACCATTCACCTTTTTCACCGCCTGCTGCACCTGCATGCCCACTTTCAATGACTGGTGTACAATGACACCCAGGTCTCATTGCACCTCCACTTTTCCTAATAGGCCACCTTTCAGATAATAATCTGTTTTCCTGTTCTTGCCACCAAAGTGAATAACCTCACATTTATCCACATTAAATTGCATCTGCCATGAATTTGCCCACTCTCCTAACCTATCCAAGTCACCCTACATCCTCTCAGCATCCTCCTCACGGTTAACACTGCCGCCCAGCTTCGTGTCATCCGCAAACTTGAGATGCTGCATTTAATTCCCTCGTCTAAGTCATTAATATATATTGTAAACAACTGGGGTCCCAGCACTGAGCCTTGCGGTACCCCACTAGTCACTGCCTGCCATTCTGAAAAGGCCCCGTTTATTCCCACTCTTTGCTTCCTGTCTGCCAACCAATTCTCTATCCACATCAATACCTTACCCCCAATACCGTGTGCTTTAAGTTTGCACACTAATCTCCTGTGTGGGTCCTTGTCAAAAGACTTTTGAAAATCTTTTTGAAACCCTTTTGAAAAGACTTTTGAAAACACGTATCTGATCCTGGGACCCATTGACTTTTGACACCCCAACATCCATGAATGTCTTCCATCACTCTCCTCATGGTTGTCTTTGAGCACAGAGCATTTCCACAGTATGATTAACCTCACAAGCATCTTTTTGGAGATAAAATGAATGTTAAACTGCAACTGACGCACAAAACTTGGATACTCTGAGGGATGGTAATCATTTTTTCATATGAGTAATATGATACACTGAAGGACCCATTCTGGCTCTGGGCTTAGTATTTAATAAATCTTACCCAACTTCAGGAGTTTAATGAGCAGAAACCCTACTTCCTTTTGACAGTATGCTGGACCTGGTACCAAAGTGGACAATCAGAAAATAACATTGAATAGCATAGAACTGCATCATGCAAGTAGAATTTATTGTTATTAAAATAAGCTTGGAAATGAGAGGAGGCCTGAGAGAATTTTATAAAATTATGAGATGTAGATAGGGTGGACAGGGTAGATTTGATTTTATTCAGAGATACAGTGTGGTGTAGATGCCCAATGACACCTATGTGACCAATTAAGCCTCCAATAGATGTGCCTGTGAGGAAACTAGATTGCCCAGAGGATAGCCACGTGGTCATGAGGAGAATATGCAAGCTCCTTGCAGACAGCATCAGGAATTAACCTAGCTCACTGGCATGGTAACTGCATCACGTTAGCCACCACATTACCATTTTGTCACAATGGTCATGGCCGATGGTTGGAATATTTTTTCCAACATGGAAGTGTCAAGTACTAGAGCAGTAAGTTTAAAGTGATCTGCAGGGTAAGTTTTTTTAAAAACACAGAGCATGATAGATGTCTGTATTGGGCTGCAAAGGGTAGTGGTGGATATGATAGTGAGGCTATTCGATAGACACATGAATATGCAGGAAATGGAGAGATATTGATCCTGTATAGGCAGAAAAGATTTAGTTTAATTCAGCATTGTTATCGGCACAGACATTATGAGCTGAGGGTCTGTAACTATGGTGTACTGTTCTATGTTCCATATTCTATGTGGTGTAATGAATCCGTGACCAGTGGCTGTTGTTTACTTGGATTTTCAGAGGGTCTTGCCAAAGTGCCATACATGAAGCTGCTAAACAAGATAAGAGCCAATGTTATTGCAGGAAAGTTACAGGCATGGATAGAAGATTGGCTGACTGGCAGGAGACAAAGTGTGAGAATAAAGGGGGCTTTCTCCCGTTGGCTGCTAGTGGTGTTCCACAGGGGCCAGTGTTGGGACCACTTCTTTTCATGTTATATATCAAACATCTGGATGATAGAATTGATACTTTTTATGGACAAATTTACAGATGATACAAAGATAGATGAAGGGAGGTAGTGCTGAGGATGCAGAGAATCTGCAGAGGAATTTAGACAGATTGAGATTAATGGGAAAAGAAGTGGCAGATGATATACAGTGAAGGGAAATGTATGGTAGAAGGAATGAAAGCATAGACTATTTTCTAAACTGGAAGCAAAACTAAGAAATTAGAGGTACAATGGGACTTGAAAGTCCCAGTGCAAGTTTCCATAAATGCTAACTTGCAGGTGGAGTCAGTAGTAAGGAAAGCAAATGCAATGCTCCTTTTGAGGGGACTAGAATATTAAAACAGGGATGTTATGTTGAGGCTTTATAAGTCATTAGTCAGACCACACTTGTGAGCAATTCTGGGTCCCTTATCGAAGAAAAATGTGCTGGCACTGGCGAGGGTTCAGAGAGCATTCACAAGAATGATCCCGGGAATGGAAGAGCTAACAGATGAGGAGCTTTTGATGACTCTGAGCCCTCACTCGCTGGAATTTAGAGTGAGGGGGATTTCATTGAAATTTATCGATTATTGAAAGGTGCAGATGGAGTGGACATGAAGAGAATGCTTCATGTAATTGTGAGTCTTGAACTTGAGGGCGCAGCCTCTGAATACAAGGATATTCCTTTAGAACAAAAATGACGAGGAATTTCTTTAACCAGAAGGTGGCAAATCTGTGCGATTCATTGCCAGGGATGGCTGAGGAGTCCAAGTCTTTGGGTACACTTAACGTGAAGGTCGATAGGTTCCTGATTACTGCGGGCACCAAAGGTTACAGGGAAAAGGAAGGAAAATCGGATTGAGAGGGATAATAAATCAGCCGTGGTGGAATGGCAGAGCAGACCAGATGAGCCATAGGGTCATAAGGTCTTCTAGGGTCTCATTTGGCAACTCTGAGTGATGCTTGTTTGGGAATGTGTGTATTTAGCTGATCTGTGAAGCAGGATGAGGTGTAGATATTATGGTGTTTAGGTGGCATTGAGGAAATAATCCAGCCTGATATGTAGAAGTAGGGAGGCAAGTTAATCAAATCGAGTTTATTGTCATCTGCAGAAGTACAGCAATGCACAGGTACAATGAAAAACTTGTTTGCAATAGCATTGGAGACAACTAGACTCAAATAACACACAGACATAAATAATATCAAATCAGAATAAACTCAGAATCAGTTTTATCATCATAGACATATAATGAATGTGCTGTTTTGTGGCAGCAGTATAGTGTAATACATAAAAATCACAATCAGTTACAATAAGAAATAAATAGTGCAAAAGTACAAGGCGGTGAAGTAAAAGACTGCATACAAGACAATAATACAACAAACACAATGTGAAGAAAGTCAGTGTTTCTTGGTTCTTTGATGTTGGGGACTTGCTGAACCTTCCTAAGTTGACATTGGTGTCCTTTACTCAAGAGATTTTGCGGACGCTGGAAGTCTTGAGCACACACACTAAGTACCTGAGGAACTCAGCAGGTCAGGCAGTATCTCTGGAGAGGAATAAACAGCTGATGATCTGCAAGATGAAAAGAGTTAAGATACTTCAGGATGTCCTTTGTCTTTCATCTTCACCAGCACCTATACCATTCAGAATAGTCAGTGTCTGTTACATACAGTCTCTGCAATGGATTGGTAAATATGAAGCTTAGTATGAGCAATATCATCCCTGGTTTACTAGGGCTTGAGAAGCATTCAGGCAGTATTTGACTACACCATTATTGCAATTTATTCACTTAAGTGCAAAACTTCGACTGATATTTTTGTCCAGTGGAGTACTGAAGTTCTTTCAAACACAACGTATCCACCAACAAAGATGATTAAAATCAAAATGTTTAACCATTCACTTTATAGCTGTTTGTGAACTCTATGTATTGAACTGAATCACCAGAGATAACATATGCCTTCATAACAGCCCTATCAACATGCATGGCAACTTTGAGGGAACTATAGAAGTGGTCCCCAAGTTTCCTCCTTTGCTCTACACTGCCAAGAATCCTACCATTAACCCTATCTTGCTTTTAAATTTGACCTTCCAAAATAAATCACTTCACACTTTTCCACCTTGAACTCCATCTGACCGGCTCTGCATTCTGTCAATGTCTTGCTGCAACCTACAATAACTCTCCACACTTTCCACAACTTCAGCAACTTTTGCGTCAAATTTACTAACCCATCCTTTCACTTTCTCATCCAAGTCAATTACAAAAATCACAAACTGCAGGGGTTCTAGAACCGATCCCAATGGAACACCACTGGTTATTAACCTCCAGGCAAAGTACGCTCCATGTACTAACACCTTCTGCCTCCTATGGTCAAGCCAATTCTGAATCGATACAGCCAAGTCTCCCTGAATCCCATGCCTCCTGACTTTCTGAACGAGCCTGCCATGGGGAACCTTATCAAATGCCTTACTAAAGTCAATATAGACCACATCCACTGCTTTATCTTCATCAGTGTGCTTTGTCACATCCGCAAAGAATTCAATCAGGCTCGTGCAGTATGTTTCCTCTATATCTGATCAGTCTTACTCTCACTCTTCACATACTCGTAGAACGCCCTGAGGTTTTCCTTAATGCTACTCGCCAAGGCCTCATGCCCACTCCTAGCTCTCGTAAGTCCATTCTTCAGCTCCTTCCTGGCCATCTTGTAATTCTCTAGAGCCCTGTATGATCCTTGCTTCCTAAACCTTGACCAAGCTTCTTTCTTCTGATTGACATGGTGTTCCACATCTCTTGTCAACCATGGCTCCTCTACTCTACCATCATTTCCGTGTCTTAATGGGACAAAACTATCCAGAGCCCCCTTCAAGTACTCCCTAAACAACTTTCCCTCTTCTGTTGTGCATTTCCCTGAGTAGATCTGTTCCCAATTTGTACACACAAGTTCCTGCCTAATACCACAATAATTCCCCCTCCCCCTTTCTCATGCCATCTGCTCCTATCCCCTTCCAAGGCTATAGTATAGGTAAGGGAGTTGTGGTCACTGCTCTTGAAATATACTTACACTAAGAGATCTGACACCTGACCTGCTTCATTGCCGAGCAGCAGATCCATTAGGGCTTCTCCTCTAGTCTATATATTAAGTCAGGAATCTTTCCTGGATATACCTAACAAATTCTTCCCCATCTAAACCTTTTGCAATAAAGAGGTGCCTATCAATATTAGGGAAGTTGAAGTCCCCCATGAAATTAATCCAATTATTTATGCATCTTTCCAAAATTTGCCTCCCAATCTGTTCCTATGTGTCCCTGTTACTATTGGGGGTCTATAGAATACTCTTAATTGCTCCCTTTCTATTTCTGACTTCCACCCACACTGACTGAGTTGAGAATCCCACCACAAGATCTTCCCTTACTGCAGCTGTAATATTATCCATGATTAGCAATGCCACTCCACCTCTTTTATCTTCTTCCCTGACCCTTTTGAAACATCTAAACTCCATTAATCCATCAGCAAATCTTATCCTTGTTTCAACCAAGTCTTTGTAATGGCCATAACATCATAGTTCCATGGACTGACCCATGCTCTAAGTTCATCACCTTTATTCCTGATACATCTTGCATTACAATGGACACATCAACCCAAGGTAAAGGTTAAAGATTGAAGAAGAAATCTAATAAGAGATGAAGCTGGACCACAGAAGAAATGGAAGGAGTAGGGCAACCAAAGGGAACTGATGGGCAGACGAAGCGAAGAGAAGGGGTGAGGTGGTAACCAGAAGGGGAATAAAAAAAGAAAGCAGGACGGAGGGAAAAAATTACCAGAAATTGGAGGAATTGATGTTCGTGCCATCAGGTTGGAGGCTACCCAAATGGAGCATGAGGTGTTGCTCCTCCAACCTGAGTTTGAACCATCATGGCAGTAGAGGAGGCCATGGATAGAAATATCAGAATGAACTACTTTGCTAGATGCAGATTACCATGTCACATTAACTCTGTGTAGAGACACATTTCACTGGGAATGTTTGTCAGGATTGATGAATATTGTCCACATCATCCAGAGTCATCAGAGCAAGTAGAACAAATGAATGGGATCAAACAATGACTGACTAAGAATCCTGAAAATGGTGTATTCTATCATCTTATGTAACATCAGTGTCATGGTCCCGCTGGCAATTCCCCATCTTGCTATTACCTCCTTAATTGGGCCTTAATCCCCTCGTCTGATTTCCGATCATTCCCAGTTCCACTAATTACAGCACACCTGGTTCCTGTTAGCGAACATAGGTTAAAACTCCGGCGGCACAGCCATGCTTTGCCAGTTCGTTGGTTGACTCTAGTGTGAGTAAACCTCGTTTCCTGATTCTAAGCTCCGCATCATTTCCTGGATACTCTACGTAAACCTTGTCTCCGTGTAAAGACTCTCCTGGATACCGGTTCCCCATTCGTGGCAGTGCTAACTCCTCACGACTCTAACTCCGCACCTGTGTCCTGCACTTGAGTTCGGCCTCAGCCTCACCCTTACAACAATCAGAGAGCCCCAAACAACCTGTTTACTACTTGGAATTATTAATCTTACAGAGGTTGATACACATGTTATGGCAGGCAGTTCAGTTAACTATTGTATGAAACTAACCCAAGCTGTTCAGTCTTCTCAAGAGGTTTCTCAGCTTGGAGTGATCGAACAGAGTGAAGAAGTACCATGGTTGCAGGAAGGACAGAGCTCAATATTCCGGGATTCTGTTGTTTTAGATGCGACAGAGCGGGAGGGATTAAAGGAGGAAGGGTGGCGTTACTAGTCTGGGCAAATGTCATGACAGTGCTCAGTCAGGACAGGCTGGATAACTTGTCTGGTGAGGCAATATGTGGGAGGAGGAACTGAGAATAAGGAAAGTATGACCACATTAATGGGACTATATTACAGACCACCCAACAATCTGAAGGATTTAGAGAAACACATTTGCAAAGAGATTGCAGACTGTTTTCAAGAAACATAAAGTTGTTATAATATAAGAGGATAGATCCCCAGGGCCAGATGGTCTGCATCCCAGAGTGCTTAAGGAAGTAGCCCAAGAATAGTGGATGCATTAGTGATAATTTTTCAAAACTTCTTCGATTCTGGACTAGTTCCTGAGGAAAGGAGGGTGGCTAATGTAATCCCACTTTTTAAAAAAGGAGGGAGAGAGAAACCGGGGAATTATAGACCGGTTAGCCTAACATCGGTGGTGGGGAAACTGCTGGAGTCAGTTATCAAAGATGTGATAACAGCACATTTGGAAAGCGGTGAAATCATCAGACAAAGTCAGCATGGATTTGTGAAAGGAAAATCATGTCTGACGAACCTCATAGAATTTTTTGAGGATGTAACTAGTAGAGTGGATAGGGGAGAACCAGTGGATCTGGTATATTTGGATTTTCAAAAGGCTTTTGACGAGGTCCCACACAGGAGATTAGTGTGCAAACTTAAAGCACACGGTATTGGGGGTAAGGTATTGATGTGGATAGAGAATTGGTTAGCAGACAGGAAGCAAAGAGTGGGAATAAACGGGACCTTTTCAGAATGGCAGGCAGTGACTAGTGGGGTACCGCAAGGCTCAGTGCTGGGACCCCAGTTGTTTACAATATATATTAATGACTTGGATGACGGAATTAAATGCAGCATCTCCAAGTTTGCGGATGACACGAAGCTGGGCGGCAGTGTTAGCTGTGAGGAGGATGCTAAGAGGATGCAGGGTGACTTGGATAGGTTGGGTGAGTGGGCAAATTCATGGCAAATGCAATTTGATGTGGATAAATGTGAAGTTATCCACTTTGGTGGCAAAAATAGGAAAACAGATTATTATCTGAATGGTGGCCGATTAGGAAAAGGGGAGGTGCAACGAGACCTGGGTGTCATTATACACCAGTCATTGAAAGTGGGCATGCAGGTACAGCAGGCAGTGAAAAAGGCGAATGGTATGCTGGCATTTATAGCAAGAGGATTTGAGTACAGGAGCAGGGAGGTACTACTGCAGTTGTACAAGGCCTTGGTGAGACCACACCTGGAGTATTGTGTGCAGTTTTGGTCCCCTAATCTGAGGAAAGACATCCTTGCCATAGAGGGAGTACAAAGAAGGTTCACCAGGTTGATTTCTGGGATGGCAGGACTTTCATATGAAGAAAGACTGGATGAACTAGGCTTGTACTCGTTGGAATTTAGAAGATTGAGGGGGGATCTGATTGAAACGTATAAAATCCTAAAGGGATTGGACAGGCTAGATGCAGGAAGATTGTTCCCAATGTTGGGGAAGTCCAGAACGAGGGGTCACGGTTTGAGGATAAAGGCGAAGCCTTTTAGGACTGAGATTAGGAAAAACTTCTTCACACAGAGAGTGGTGAATCTGTGGAATTCACTGCCACAGGAAACAGTTGAGGCCAGTTCATTGGCTATATTTAAGAGGGAGTTAGATATGGCCCTTATGGCTAGGGGGATCAGTGGGTATGGAGGGAAGGCTGGTGCAGGGTTCTGAGTTGGATGATCAGCCATGATCATAATAAATGGCGGTGCAGGCTCGAAGGGCCGAATGGCCTACTCCTGCACCTATTTTCTATGTTTTCTATGTTTAATAGGTGATTTTAACTTTCCACATATTGACTGAGACTCCCATACTGCAAAAGGACCAGATGGCATAAAATTTCTCAATGTGTTTAGGAAAGTTTCTTTAATCAGTACATACAAGTCCCAATGAGAGAGTGTACTTTATCTGCATTCAAGATGAGATGGCAAATTGCCTTTGTTGGAGAGGCTAGAGAATGGTAGTAGATGGTTGCCTCTCTGACTGGAGACCTGTGACTAATGGAGTGCCGCAGGGATCGCTGCTGGGCCCATTGTTGTTTGACATCTCTACCAATAATTTGGATGATAATGCGATTTACTGGATCAGTAGATTTGCAGATGACACCAAGATTTGGGGCTGTAGTGAACAGTGAGGAAGACTACCATGGCTTGGAGTAGGATCTGGACCAGCCAGAAAAATGGGCTGAAAAATGGCCAATGGAATTTAATGCAGACAAGTGCAAGGTTATGTACTTCAGTAGGACCAATGAGGGTATGTCTTACACAGTAAATAGTAGCGCACTGAGGAGTGTTCTACAACAAAGAGATCTGGGAATACAGGTCAATAATTCATTCAAAGTGGTGTCACAGTTAGATAGGGTTGTAAAGAAAGCCTTTGGCACATTGGACTTCATAAATCAGAGTAGTGAGTACAGGACATAGAATGTTCTGTTGTAGTTATATAAGATATTGGTGAGGCCTAATTTGGAGTATTGTGTACAGTTTTGGTCAGGTACCTGCAGGAAAGATATAAATAAGGTTGAAAAAATATAGAGAAGATTTAAAAGAATGCTGCTGGGTCTGGAAGACCTGAGTTAGAAGGAAAGATTTAATAGGTTAGGACTTTACTCCTTGGAAGGTAGTAGACTGGGAAGAAACTTGTTAGAGGTATACAAGATTATGAGGGGTACAGACAGTATAAACAATAGCAGACTGTTTCTACTGAGGCTGGGTGGCTCTATAACTGAGGTTATGGGTTAAGGTTGAAAGGTGAAAAGTTTAAGAGAATATGAGGTGAAACGTCTTCGCTCAGAGGGTCGAGGAGTGTGGAACAATCTGACAGCACTAGTCGTGCATGCAAGTTTGATTTCAATGGTTAAGCAAAGTTTGGAAAGCTACATGGATAGTAGGGGGTTTGGAGGGCTGTGGTGGTGAAGCAGGTTGATGGAAGTAAGCAGTTTGAATGGCTTCGGCGTGGATTAGATGAGCCAAAGGACCTGTTTCTGTGCTGTACTTCTCCGTGACTCAATAACTCTATAATTCTAGGTGAGAGGGTACTGATCAAGGAACCATATATGGAGCCTTTGGGTGCTCATTGGGAAGGACCTTATCAAGAGCTGCTGACTATCAATTCAGCAGTAAAAGTCGAAGACAAAAATATTTGAATACATGTTAGCCACTGCAAATGGGCTAACATGGTGCCCAACAAAGGCACCAAGCGCGGAGGTTAATATGCTAGCAATCTCTGACTCAATGCCTATGATGCTAGGCTACAGTTAGCAAATCAACTAGTCCTGACAAAGGGTCTCGGCCCGAAATGTCGACTGTACCTCTTCCTAGAGGTGCTGCCTGGCCTGCTGCGTTCACCAGCAACTTTGATGTGTATTGCATTAGCAAATCATAACCAGCCAGAAGATGTCAAAGTTGTGAACTAATGGTCATGAAGTTTATAGTGATGTTGCAGAAAGTAACATCAGAAATGATTACAATGCATATGACCGTTGTCCAAAACAATATGGCATTAGATCTTGTCTAAGCAGTTAAAGAGCCAACATGTGCAGTTATAGGTGTAAGGGGTTTCTTCTTTTATGTTACTGTGTATGTTAATCAAAATGGCTTTTTTGTTATGTTAAATGCTGAGAAGGTTCTCTCCCCGCAGTTTGTTTGGATTATCTTATTGATAAGAGAGCGAATGAACCAATGGGTATCCATGTTATTCTTTTTTGGGGTGATATGCTGTCTCATATGGCTGGGAAACGGGGGTTTTGGCGGGGAGTTGGAGGAGAGACCGGGACGACGACGGACGTGCTGGGAGTGCTCTGGTCCCTCACTTCGGGTGGTCTCGAGCTGAGAGTCGAGGGGGTCGGAGTGGATCACAAGGTGAAGAAGGAAGGTCCCGAGCTCCAACTGTGTGAACGAAGAAATTTAACTTTGATAAGTCTGTCAGCATTTTTTCATTCCCTTTTGTATTGTACTTCTATTAATCTCATAGTCGTAGTAAGATTTATAAAGTGTAAATTGTAAAACGTACTTTGTGTGCTGGCTGACGATTGATGTTTGAGGCCGAATCAGGTGGCATTGCACAGCAACCGACGTAACCGGGAGACAAGGTTGGAGGGCGGACGGGGTTTTCCCTAGATAAATACGAGCCGATATAGCTAAGTGTTACATTTGTGGGGGCTCGTCCAGGATTGAATTTTCGGTAAGCTGTATAAATCGCCACGTTAAGTAGTGCAGAGATGGATTGAGATAAGATTGCATACCATTAAAGATGGCGTCCGTAACTGGCGACTTTGCACGTGCTCTCCCGAGCAAACTGCCCTCTCCGCTATCCTATACCCGAGAAGCCCTTCTAAACCTCCAATCTAGCAAGATCAAGATCAACAACACCCTGGCGAAGCTACTGACCCAGCTGGAGACCACCGAGCCAGAACTGCTTCTTAAGCTCTGGACCGCACCTGGACCCAACCAACGAGGCCCACCATGTTCCCGGACACCCACGGTCTGCTACCGTGCCGGAGCGCTTGGAAACACGGCCCATTCCAACCAGTACCTCTCCGGAGCAGACGACCACACAGAAGTGATGGCGGAGACCTCAAGTTGCCCCAGACGCTTCCCCAGAGCGACCACTGTAAAGCCCCGTTGGTGGCCATCCGCAGCTGCCGGAAGTGAAGCCTCCACCCCGACCTCGGAAATCGAGCCCGAGGCTCGGCTGGAGCAGAGGCCTCCGCAACTGTGACTCGGCTTACGGACTTGTTTCAGCAAGGAGCGTAGCCATCCGGGATTAAGAGTCGGCTTCGGGGCCCAACCCAATGGACAGCCCGGGCTCCTGGCAGCTGGAAGTGGCAGCGGAGCCTCCCCCATCACTCGGCCCGACCTGAAGCACCCGACAACGTGACCCGTCGATCGATACCCGCGGGACACATCCACCAACATCAAAGAGCTGACAACAAAACATTGCATCGATGGAGACCCGGAAAGATACACTACTTACCAAGGAAGTGTGGGAAAAGAGCTGGCCTGCTGGTCAGATTGAAGCTGAGGGGCTTCAGGGTCCCTATGCCCACCATCCTACTAGCTAATGTGCAAGCCATAGAGATCAAGGTGGATGATCTTAAAGGGAGACTCACCTACCGCAGGGAGATGCAGAACTGCTGTGTATTCTGTTTCACTGAGACCTGGCTCTCCCCTGCCACCCCCGACCGTGCCATCCGACCGGAGGGTTTTTCGATCCATGGGATGGACCGCACGGCATCTTCAGGCAGGACGAGGGGAGGTGGTGTCTGCCTACTGACCAACACTGCGTGGTGCTCGGACACAGTGGCACTGACAAGCTCCTGCAGCCCGGACCTGGAACACCTGTTGGTGAAGTGTCATCCCTACTATCTGCCATGGGAATTCACCTCGGTCATACTGACAGCGGTCTACATTCCCCCCCAGGCAGACGTGGAGTGTGCTCTGAACATACTGTATGCCAACATCAGTGAACTTGAGACCAGGTATCCGAAGGCTTTGCTCATTACATCCGGGGACTTTAACTAGGCCAACCTCAACGCTGCCAAAGTTATACCAACATGTCTCCTGCCCCACTAGAGGCCTGAATATACTTGACCACTGCTACACAACAGTCAAGGATGCCTACCGTTCCGTCCCATGACCTCACTTCGGAAAATCGGAACATCAGGCCATACTCCTCCTCCCGGCTTACAAACAGAAAATGAAGTGGGAGGTCACGGTGTCAAAAGTAGTGTCGCGTTGGACGGAGGAAACGGATGAGGTCCTCCATGACTGCTTTGAATCGGTGGACTGGTTAGTATTCAAGGACTCGGCAGCTAACCTCGATGAGTATGCCTCAGCTGTCACAGACTTTATCTGGAAATGCACGGAGGACTGTGTGTCTCGCAAACAATCCGGGTATTCCCTAATCGGAAACCTTGGATGAATTATGAGGTCAAGTCCCTTTTAAAGGCTAGAGCTGCGGCTTTTAGGTCCGGGGATAGCAGTCGCTACACAGAATCCAGGGGTGAACTTCGGAAAGCCATTAAGGGCGCCAAGAGGCAATATCGAGCCAAGTTGGAAGCACAGGCTAACCAGAGGGATGCCAGTAGACTATGGCAGGGTCTAAATGAGATCACTGGGTGCAAAGAAAAGGTTGGGAATATCAATAACTGTGGCGCCTCTCTTCCTGATGAACTTAACATATTCTACGCAAGATTCAAACAGAAGAGGAGCATCTCATTCCCTCCGGATGAACCGGACCTGGTGGCATCAAGATTCATCGTCACCGAGGAGGACATTAGAAGGGCCTTCCTGAAGATAAATCCAAGGAAGGCAACAGGCCCAGATTGCGTCCCAGGACGGGTTCTCCGGGCCTGTGCAAGCGAGCTAGCTGGAGTGTTTGCTGACACCTTCAACTGCTCCTTGCTTCAGTCTAAGATCCTCTCATGTTTTAAGAAGGCAACGATAATCCCAGTGCTGAAGAAGAGCAAGGTGGCATGCCTGAATGACTATCAACCTGTGGCTCTGACATCAATTGCTATGAAGTGCTTCGAGAGATTGGTTATGGCACACATCAACCATAGCCTACCGGTCAACCTTGACGCTTTGTAATTCGCCTACCGGAGCAACAAATCAACGGCAGATGCCATCTCTCTGGCCCTACATTCCTCCTCAGAACACCTGGAGAATAAAGATGCATATGTAAGGCTCCTATTCATTGACTACAGCTCTGCCTTTGATACCATCATTCCAAATAAACTGATTCCTAAGCTCCAGAACCTGGACCTTAGCACTCAGATCTGCAGCTGGATCTTCAGCTTCCTCACAGACAGGACCCAGGCTGTAAAAATAGGGGACAAGCTCTCCTCTACAATCACTCTGAGCACCGGTGCCCCACAAAGCTGTGTACTCAGCCCCCTGCTGTACTCACTGTACACCCATGATTGTGTAGCCAAGTTTCCATCAAACTCAATATATAAGTTTGCTGATGACACAGCAATTGTAAGCCATATCTCGGGTAATGATGAGTTTGAGTACAGAGAGGAAATTAAGAACCTGGTGGCATAGTGCAAAGACAATAACCTATCCCTCAACATCAGCGAGATGAAGGAATTGGTTGTTGACTTCAGAAGGAGTAGCAGACCGCACGACCCAATTTACATCGGTGGTGCGCAAGTGGAACAGGTCAAAAGCTTTAAGTTCCTTGGGGTCAATATCACAAATGACCTGACTTGGTCCAACCAAGCAGAGTTCACTGCCAAGAAGGTCCACCAGCACCTTTACTTCCTGAGAAAACTAAAGAAATTTGGCCTGTCCCCTAAAACCCTCACTAATTTTTATAGGTGCACCGTAGAAAGCATTCTTCTCGGGTGCATCACAACCTGGTATGGAAGTTGTCCTGTCCAAGACCGGAAGAAGCTGCTGAAGATCGTGAACACGGCACAGCACATCACACAAACCAATCTTCCGTCCTTGGACTCAATTTACACTGCACGCTGTCGCAGCAGGGCTGCTGGGATAATCAAGGACACGACCCACCCAGCCAACAGACTTTTCGTCCCTCTTCCCTCCGGGAGAAGGTTCAGAAGCTTGAAGACTCGTACGGCCAGATTTGGGAACAGCTTCTTTCCAACTGTGATAAGACTGCTGAATGGATCCTGACCCGGATCTGGGCCGTTCCCTCCAAATATCCGGACCTGCCTCTTGGTTTTTTTGCACTACCTTACTTCCCATTTTTCTATTTGCTATTTATGATTCATATTTTAATGTTTTAATGTATACTAATTTTAACTATTTTTAATATCTTTAATATTTAATATTTGTAATCCAGGGAGTGTGAAGTGCAGAATCAAATATCGCTGTGATGATTGTACGTTCTAGTACCAATTGTTTGGAGACAATAAAGTATAAAATAAGCTGGTGTGAGTTAGAGGACGTACTGGTGAATCATGCGTGCGTGTTAAGTGGGGTGGATTTCCCATTTCGTGAGATGCGCTAGTGTGGGGTTGAGTTTGATCAAAGGTATGGGGCAGGTAGGACTGGTAGCTAGAAGGTGCGGTAAAGAAGTGGAATCCAGCTGGGTGTTGGTCCGTACGAGTGCTGATGTCATGACGTTGGTACTGCTACCGACTGTCAGCGTCCAGGGGGAGGCAGGGTTGTGGGGCCTCCACACCCTCCCGGAGGAATAAAGTGAGGAGACACCAGAGGAGGAGTTAGATGAGACCCCAGGGGAGGTGCCAGTAACCAGCCATGGGGGGTCAGAATGGGAAGGCTTGGCCAGGCCCCGTCTCCCGGCTAGAGGTGAGACTTCCGAGTTAGCAGCCGCCATTACCTCCCTGGTGAGAAGGGCCAAGGAGCCCCGCCCGAATCTGAGAATTTTCTCAGGAGCCATGCCTATCCCAGGAGGGGAGGACGACTAGATACATGGATCGAAAATACTTCCCAGTTAATAGAGGCGTGGCCAGGCTCGGATGAGTAAAAGACACAGCGATTGGTGGAAAGTTTGAGGGGAGGGGTGGCCGGAGTCATCCGGGAACTGAAAGCTGAACAGCCCTCGGCTTCCCTGGCAGAGTATCTGGAAGCTTTGGAGGGAGCGTTTGGACTGTCAGGGGATCCCTGGGAGCTTTTAGTGGAGTTTCACCACATGGGGCAGGGTAGAGGGGAAAAGCTCTCAGAATACATTTTCCAGCTGGAGAGAATGCTTACTGGGTTGTGGCGCCGAGGGGTAGTGAAGGCGAAATGGTGAGGTTGAGGATGAATCAGATATTTAGTGGTTCTCTGGGGGAGGACAAGGTGGCTTGGAGTCTCCAGCAGTCCTACAAAAGGAGCCCCCCTCCATCATTCGGGCAGCTGATTAGAGAGGTGCAGGAGGAGGAGAGCGCGTTGGGCCGGAAAAGGGGCTCGGGCCACCAGGGACGATATTCAGCGGTACAGGAGGTCATAGCCGGGTTGAGAACTGAGAAACCCAAGGGGTCCCGGGGAGGAGGGACTCCCTGTTTGAGGGGATGGACAAGGAGAGTACCCCCTTTGGGGGACGGCCCGCACCGTGGGCTGGGAGTGGGGGGCATCCTGGGAGAAGAGGGGTGGCGGGTAGTGTGTGCTATAACTGTGGGAAAGAGGGGCATTTGCAGCAGGAATGTGAGTGGTCAGGGGTGTGCTACAGCTGTGGGGAAGAGAGACATTTCCAGAGGGATTGTGAGAGACAAGACGCCCTGCGGAGGGCAAGCCCCCGGGCCACTAAAAAGGGAGAGGTGTCGGGAAACTTAGAAGAGACTCAGTGAGGGAACAGACTGGAGTCTCAGGAGGAACACGTTCCCAGAAATCAGCCAGGGGACCCCCAAAAGCCCAAGCCCTTATTCGGGATGGACTGGTGGGACCCTGTTCCAGCATTTCCCTATGGATAGAGGGAATCTTTGCAAGAGCCATCCTTGACACCGGATTACCTTATTGTACAGGTCGTTCTACAACACATATCGAAAGCATTTGCCAGTAACCCCGTTTAATGCCCTGGAGATTTGGGGTATAAGTGAGGGTGATTACCCGTACGATGGGTACCTGTCAGTGACATTGGAATTCTTGGAGGGCGATGTGGTAGTGTTGGAAGCCCTTGAGATGTTGGTGTTGGTTTGTCCGGACCCAGAGGAAACAGATGGCACTGCCCTTCTGGTGGAGGCTAACTCCCCTCTTGTGTGATGGCTCCTGGGAGCCCGTAAGGAGAAGGCGGGGGAGTACTTTCTGGAGACCCTCTCGGTACACCCGGTGTTTCGAGCTGTGTTTGAAGAAGTGAGTGACCCCCAGGGGCTGGATCCTGAGTGCAAACGAGGGAGGGGACTTCTTTTCTCAGGGCGAGTTTGATGTGGGCTGTTCCAAGAGCACTCGTCATACTATCCGGGTGACAAATGACACCCTGCTTAGAGAAACATCGCTGCGGTTGGCCCCAGCAGATGTGGAAGATGTGTGGCAGCACTTGCGGCAGTTGAAGGATGCAGGGATTATGGAGGAGTCCCAGAGCCCCTATGCGTCCCTCATGGTCATGGCTAGGAAGAAAAATGAGAAGGTACACATGTGCGTAGACTACCGCACCCTGAACCGGTGCACTGTCCCCGACCAGTATACGGTCCCGAGGGTTGAAGATGCGTTGGCCTGTCTGAGTGGTGCGCAGTGGTTTACTGTTTTGGATTTGCGGAGTGGGTATTACCAGATTCTGATGAGTGAGGTCGATAAGGAGAAGACAGCCTTTATCAGCCCCCTGGGATTCTTTCAGTTCGAACGAATGCCCCAAGGCATACTGAGGGCCCCAGCCACCTTCCAGAGGCTCATGGAGAGGACAGTGGGGGATATGAACCTGCTCGAGGTGTTGGTGTACCTGGATGACCTGATAGTGTTTGGATCTACGTTGGAGGAACATGAGGAGCGGCTGCTGAAGGTGCTGAGTCAGCTGAAGGAGGAAGGGTTGAAACTTTCCCTGGATAAATATCAGTTCTGTAAGCGGTCTGTTGGCTATGTCGGACACATAATTTCGCGAGATGGAGTGGCTACTGATCCGGCTAAGACAGACGCAATGACCACCTGGCCGAGACCCCAGAAGGTGAGCGCCCTGCGCTCGTTTTTGGGGTTCTGTGGGTATTACCAGCAATTCGTGAAAGGATACGCTAAAATGAGTCACCCATTGCACCAGCTATTGTGTGGCTATCCACCTGTGGGGAAGAAAAGGAAGGGGGACTGAGGGCAGGAGGCAGGAGGATACTTGAACCCGGCGGAGCCTTTTGGATCGGGGTGGGATGCTCAATATGAGGTGGCGTTCCAGTCTCTGAAAAGGGCGCTGACACAGGCCCCAGTGTTGGCGTTTGCGGACCCCCGGAAGCCATATATGCTACACACTGATGCCAGTCGCGAGGGTCTGGGGGCTGTCCTGTACCAGGAACAGGGCAATGAATTGAGGCTGGTGGCGATTGCCAGCCGAAGTTTGTGGTCATCTGAGAGAAACTATCCCACTCACAAGTTGGAGTTCTTGACGTTGAAATGGGCAGTGGTGGACAAGTTGAGCGACTATCTTGTTTGAGGTGAGAACAGACAACAGTCCCCTCACTTATATTCTGACCTCAGCAAAACTGGACGCTACTGGGCATCGGTGGTTGGCAGCCTTGTCTGTCTATGTGTTCAGCCTGAAGTACCGGCCGGGAACTCGGAACATCAATGCAGATGCTTTTCTCGTCGGGCGCATGAGAGGTCCGGCACGGATGAGAATTGGGAAAGTGTCCCTGCCCTGGGAGTGAAGGCCATGTGGCAATTTGAGAGCGACGCTGAAGCAGGGGTCCCGACGGGGCTGGATCGGGCAATGGATCAATTGGGGGCTGATGATGACGCGCTGCCCACTGTTTACTGTAATTTAACTGCTCTGAGGAACAGGCAGTTGCTGGAGTTGAGCCCCCAGGAAGTGGAGGCGGCTCAGCGTGATGACCCGAGCATTGGCACTATCTGGTACGTGGCTAAAATGGGGGATATGGCTGAGGCAGAGAAGGCGAAGCACGCCTCAGTGCACTTTGTACTGAAGGAGTGGCCCCGGTTGAAGCTGAAGAACCACGTCCTGTACCGGGTCACGTCGCCCCGGGACCACCCCCGGCGCTGGCAGCTGGTCATGCCTGAGAAGTATGGAAAGGCTGTGCTCCAGGCTCTACATGATGATTCCGGGCACTTGGGGGTAGAGAAGACCTATGGATTAGTCAAGGACCAGTTTTACTGGCCCCGGATGAGGGGGGAGGTGGGAGAATACTGTAAGACCTGAAGCCGTTGCGTCAGGAGGAAGACCTTGCCTGTGCAGGCGGCCCCGTTATCCCACTTGCAGAGTGCGGGACCCCTGGACCTGGTGTGTATGGATTTCCTGTCTATTGAGCCAGACACCAGCAATACCGCGAATGTCTTGGTCCTCACGGATCACTACACTAGATATGCTCAGGCTTTTCCCACTAAGGACCAGAAAGCGACTACAGTGGCGAAGGTGTTATGGGAGAAGTACTTTGTTCATTATGGACTCCCCAGGTGGATCCATAGTGATCAGGAATGGGACTTGGAGAGCGGGCTTATCCATGAATTACTGGTTATGCTTGGGGTCGAGAAATCCAGGACCACACCTTATCACTCGCAGGGTCATCCTCAGCCCGAGAGGTTTAACCGGACCCTGTTGGACATGCTCGGGACTCTGGAGATCGGTCAGAAGAGTAAGTGGATTCAGCACATTGGGCATTTGGTTCACTGTTACAATTGCACTCGCAATGATGATACAGGGTACTCGCCTTATTATAGGAAGTTCGGGCGGGAAGCGAGGTTGCCCATTGACCTGTGTTTTGGGACTGAAGCGGGTGAATTACCTTCGAAGGCAGATCCGAAGTATGTGTCCGATATGAGGAGAGAGTTGAAAAGGGCGTACGAGTTGGCTGAGGCGGTGGCCACCAAGCAGAATCAGATGAATAAGAGTTATGATCAGCAGGTGAAGTTCGCCCAACTATTGCCGGGAGACTGGGTCCTTATACGGAATTTAGGACTACCTGGTAAGCACAGGCTGGTGGATCGTTGGGTGACCACCCCCTATGTCGAATCTACCCATTTACCGGGTGAGACCAAAGGATGGGAAGGGGTCTGTCAAGGTACTCCATCAGAACCACCTGTTGCCTCTGGGTCGAGAGGTGCAGGTAGACCAAGAGCTCGAATGGGAGTTTACGCCTAGTACGAGGACTCTGCGAGGGCGTGGGGCGAGGGAAGAACCCGCTGCGGAAGAGATGGGGCCGGTCCTCACCCCGGAAAAGGATACTGCTTCGGAAGACGATGATTCGGATGTGTGGCACCTGTTTCCGTTTGCTAATTCCCTGGTACCGGAAGAAGAGGCTCCTGGCCCTTCCCCCACTGAGTGAGGTGAGAGGGTGTTGAGGAGCTGCCTGAAATACAGCTGGTATTGGGGGAAGAAAGGGTGGAACCAGAACCCTAGACAGAGGGCTCACAGGTGCCGAGGGGTCCCAGTGAGGGTCCGACAGGTAGGGCCGGGGTGTCATCTGTGGTGTCTAGACCGGAGGGGTCGGCAGAGGAGGTACAGAGGTCTCAGAGAAGTAGGCACCCCTGGAGAGGTAGACCTATACAGCGCCGGGAGAACAGGGTGTGATCTCTACTGCCCTGGGAAGTTATGTCACTGCTTTATGCACCTGGGTTGGGTTTTGTGTTTTGCAAGGAGCAATGAACTCTGTTAACGTCATGAGGGCATGACTTTTATTTGGTGGAGGGAGAGTTTAAGAGGTTTCTTCTTTTATGTTACTGCGTATGTTAATCAAAATAGCTTCTTTGTTATGTTAATCAAAATGGCTTTTTTTTTGTTATGTTAATCTTTTATGTTACTGCATATGTTAATCAAAATGGCTTTTTTGTTATGTTAAATGCTGAGAAGGTTCTCTCCCTGCAGTTTGTTTGGATTATCTTATTGATAAGAGAGCAAATGAACCAATGGGTGTCCACGTTATTCTTTTTTGGGGTGATATGCTGTCTCGTATGGCTGGGAAACGGGGGTTTTGGCGGGGAGTTGGAGGAGAGACCGGGACGACGACGGACGTGCTGGGAGTGCTCTGGTCCATCACTTAGGGACTCCAGCTCCGGATTTTTCCCTAGGGTTTACTCCTGAAGTCTTCCCCATGCATGGGTATAACCACAAGGCAGCTGAGGTTTGAAATCAGAGTTTTCCTTCTCCTTAATGAGCTGCCAACCATGGCCGACAAGCCCATCTGCCTGAAGTATACACAGTAAACCCAAGAAATACAATACAATGAAAGACCGTGAAAGACGGCATCCAACAAGATGGACAAATAACCAATGTGTAGAAGACAACAACAGTGCAAATACAAAAAAAAAACAAAATAATAATAAATAAATACCAGGAATGTGAGATGAAGAGTCCTTGAAAATTTGGTTGTGGGGCAAGTGAATTTAAGTGATTACCACTTTGCTTCAAGAGCCTAATGATTGAGATGTAATGAGTGTTCTTAAACCTGGTGGTATGAGTACTAAAGCTCCTGTACCTGCTTCCTGATGGCGGTAGTGAAAGGAGAGCATGGCCTGAGCTGTGGGGCTCTCTGATGATGGATGCCACTTTGCTTTATCAGTGTTTCATGTAAATGCGCTTAACATTGATTTACCCTTGATGGACTGGGCCGTATCCATTATTTTTGTAGGATTTTCCATTCAAGGGTGTTGTTGTTCCAATTCCTGGCTGTGATGCAGCCAGTCAATATACTCTCCACTACATATCTATAGAAGTTCGTTAAAGGTTTAGATCTCATGCCGAATCTTCGCAAACTCCTGAGGAAGTAAAGGCGCTGTTGTGCTTTCTTCGTAATTGCACTCACGCGCTCCAAAATAATAACACCAAGGACTTCAAACTGTATTGGCTAACCATTCTCCACCTCTGATCTCCCAATGAGGACTGGCTCATGGACCTCTGAAAGACAGTGAAATCAATAATCTGCTCTTTGGTCTTGATGACATTGAGTGAGAAGTTGGTGTTAGGGCACCATTCAGCCAGTTTTTCAGTCTCCCTCCTGTATCTTCATTCATCACCACCTTCTGCTACGGCCAAAAGCAGTGCTGGCATCAGCAAACTTAAATATAGCATTGAAGCTATGCTTAGCTTCACAGGTCTAAAGATATATAGGTATAAAGAGAGTAGAGCAGGGGGCTAGCCCACAGCCTTGGGATGCACCTGTGCCGATGGAGATCGTGAAGAAGATTTTGATACCAATCCAAACTTTTATAAGGAGCGTCTCATTAACTGAACTACTCAAACCATGTAAGTGTAGCTCTCAGGGTACACCTATTAATAGTGTACCTACTTACGAAATGATTCTTCTGATTATGATATAATTGTAAGAGTACCATTGATGTTTTCATAACTCGAGGTGAATCTTTGATTGCTTAACACTTAACATAGATACTGCAAGATTTCTGCCTTTGAATTTTCAAATATATAGATTCTAAATATGTGATTTAGAAACAAACTTGGTGAGTGTGTGGAATGGGCTGCTGGCGGCGGTGGTGGAGGTGGAAATGATAGGATCTTTTAAGAGACTCCCAGATAGGTACATGGAGCTTAGAAAAATAGAGGGCTATGGGTAAGCCTAGGTAGTTCTAAGGTAAGGACATGTTCGGCACAGCTTTGTCAGCCGAAGGGCCTGTATTGTGCTGTAGGTTTTCTATATTTCTATGTTTCTATGCTGGATTAGAGTATAAAATTGTTATTTTTCTTGTAGTTTAATCTTTCCTGTGCTTCCTTGTATTTCTCTATAATAACCTATTTACTTGTAATTGTTCAGTGAATTTTCCAGTACTTTTAGTACAGCTGATTTTGTATTTTTCTAGAGGCTTCTTAGTTTTTCTTAGTGGCTATTGCATAGTTTAATTGTTATCACTGGAATGTCTTATCTCCCTAGTCTGAGATAATTTTGTATAAGACAACCACGACTTCTTTGTTCTTTGTTCTTATGACACTCAATAAAGGTTTCTAAAGAACCTTTGGAAAAATAATTACCAGAACCAACACCTAATTTAATCATTAGGTTAAGTCCCTCCCCAGGAACTTTCCTCTGCAACCACAGGAGATCTAGCAGCTGAATGTCCCACACATACTGCATCAAATAAGCCTCAAAACAACCCTTCCAGGTGAGATAGACATTCACTTGCACCTCCTCCAATCTTGTTTATTGGATTCAGTTCTCTCAATATGGCCTCCTCTACATCAGCGAGACTAAGCACAGACTGGGCAACAGTTTTGCTGCAGACTTGTGCTTTGTCTGCCTTGACCTTCTGGAACTCCTAGTTGTAAGCCATTTGAATTCCCTTCCCCATTTCCAACTGACCTCTCTGTCCTCAACTTTATGATGCGGGCTGAATAGAGGGGCATCCTTTTAGAATGGAGATGAGGAGAAATTTCTTTAGCCAGAGAGTGGTGAATTGGTGGAATTTGTTGACATGGGCAGCTGTGGAGGCCAAGTTACTGGATATGTTTAAGGCGGAGGTTGATAGATTCTTGATTATTCAAAGCATGAAGAAAACAAGGGAGAAAACAGATGACTGGGGCTGAGAGAGAAAATGGATCAGCCATGATGAAATAGTGGAGTAGACTCAATGGGCCAAATGACCTAATTCTGCTCCTATATCGTATGGTCTTTTGGTCTATACTGGAACACCTGTAGGACACTCATTGTGTCAAATAAAGAACACCCAAACTGCCCACAGACAGCACCTGAGTCCAGGATCAAATCGGGTATGTCACTGGAGTTGTGAGGCAGGATTTCTACCTGATGTGCTACTATGCTGTTTGAGAGCATGGGAATCGATTTTCCAAACCTCAGCACTTTTTATAAAGGGTAAATATTTTTTTTTAATAAAGAATATAGTGTGTTGTGAAATAAATGTACATAGTCATACAAAGATTCAGACTAGATGTATTTCAATATTCTTCCTCTGCCACTTGTGATTCCATTCATTCCTTTAAATAATCATATTATAAACACTAAATACAGCCAAAAAAAACACAATTCCTTTTAAAAATACTCAGCTGATTTCCCCTTCTGAATAGCAGCACCATATTGAATATTAACACCTATTCTACCTTTGAAAGCAAAGCACAGAAGTTTTCAATTACTCCAATCTAATACCTGAATTTATTGTGTCTAATCTATCTCTAACACTAAACACTGCAAATTACAATGCAGCTGTTGAAAGGATTCCGATAATTTGAAGGCAATATTGCGTTATAATGAATGACAGAACCAGAAATAGATATGGTGTACATCAAATCACACATTATAAAGATGTTCTCTTAAATCATTCATTGGTCCATTGTTCAATATTATATTGACATGTGGATAGAGAAAAAAAGAACCTATATTTATAAAGTGCCTTTCATGTTTTCAGGACAAGATTTTCATGACTAGCGCCATATTTCTAATGAGATACCACAGCTGGAATGAATGAAACCAACAACCAGTATTGGATATTGTCGGTTCACATGAGCAATGAATCTCTACTACTTCTGTTGGTGAAGGGATAAATGTTGGCTGGACATGGGGTGAGCTTGCCAACCCTTTGACAAAGAGTGGTGTGGGGTTATTTATTATCCATGTGGCGTGAGGTTAAGGAGATCAGGAAGAGGCATTTTGATATTCAACAAGAAAATAAAATGTTTGGCTTCAGGATTGTGAGCTGCATGTGATGGCCTGAGGTCATGAGAAATGTGGCTATTCCTATGGCTTATGGTATACCTCTACTCAAACCAGCTGAGGGCACAAGAGTGATTTTGTGGAAATGCATAAGGTTACATATACTACAAGCCCTATTTGCAGGCTTTCTCAAAGAGCAAGATCCTACTGGGGAGCTTGTTCTGACTTTCTACCCATCCCTACTCTCTTCACTGTGCTTGCCCTGCAGGTTCAGTGGCTGATATCACCCTCAATAGATTAAAATCTTTTTATTTCTTCTCTTTGGTCCTGAAAGTTTTGAAACCTTAAAAGGTATCAGTCAAAGGGCAAAAGGAAGCCTTGATACCAAATGCATAATTTTCATAACATAATGAGAGTCATTAAGGATCAGTTAGGAAACACATTTGATTCCTCTCTGATCAGGAGTTTAAAAGTAAGCTGTTTGAGCAAAATATTGGATGAATAGTGCTCTTTTCATTGGAGGAGAAACTGCAAGTGCATTCCCCAGCCTCAATGGCCAAGATACTCACCTTCCCAGCATATGCCAGAGTGGCACTAAAAGCAAGGCAAGCCATCTGAGGAAACTGGAATCCTTAGTTGATTGCAGAGGCTAAAGATGGATCTACACTTATCTTTGGGGTCTCTGGTCTCCACCAACGGCTCTAGATATTTTCCGGCCCTGATATCCTCCTACAGTGGAATGATCTCCATCTAGTCATGTCTGAACTGGCAATGGAAGAAGGACCAACTTGAATAGATGGTGTGTACGAGTGCCTGTAGAGTTCATGACCTCAGAGTGAAGGGACTAAAGTATTAACTCCTACCACAAACCCACAATGGAAATGTTTCATATCAGAGTCAAGAAAAGAAGTTGATCAAAACAGCAACCAAGATTAAAATAAATACCATTTAATCCTTTGGGTGTTTTCTTTTCTATTAAGCAAGTGGGTGCTGATGGGGAGCTCAGAAAGTGCAGGGAGTGATTAAGTGACTGACGGACCTTGCTTCAGGAAAGGTCATTGCTCTAGATGTTTGGATGTTGTTGTTGTTCCTTTCTACACCTTGTGATGCATCTGGTGGCACCCTTGCTGTTTCTTTAGCATTTTTTGAGTTGCTACCTTGACACTAAACCCAGCCTGGATAGAAAGCATGGGCAGAATTGAATCCATAACAGCTTGCCTCAAAGTTCAGTGCAATGCCACTATGCCACTGGCCAGGCTAAGATGTTTGGATGACCAGTTTATTCTTTGCAGAAGATGGGAGGTAAGTGAAATGCTCAAGCTTAAAGAGAAGGTTTTTTAACTCTCTGTATTCATGTAACATTATTAACCATATCAGTAAGTTTTTACCTCTTCCTAGAGATGCTGCCTGGCCTGCTGCGTTCACCAGAAACTTTGATGTGTGTTGCTTGAATTTCCAGCATCTGCAGAATTCCTATTGTTTGCGTCAGTAAGTTTTTGTTCATTTATTTATTTTCATAATCTGAGTCTCTTTGGCCAAATCAGGTTTTACTGTACAACTTTAATGACTCATGAGGTACCATCATTAACCACTTCAGAATTTCTGCTGAAGCAGCCCTCACAGTGACTCTGGGGAGAGAGTTCCATGATTAGGACCCGGAAATGATGAAGGACAGGCAGTACAGTAACAGTTCAGAACAGGGGTGGAATTAGATGGGAGCATATAGACTTGCAAGTCTTCTCCTTCTTAACCGAAATGGTTGAGGATAGGGGAGGTGCTGTTAGTGCAATCTGGTAGAAAGAAATCAATAAAAAAATTCTCAAACGAAAGTGTGCACAGTATTTTATGAACCTGGAAGAGGCATGTAGAAGGCCAATATTTTGTTGGATCTATGAGGAATATGCAACAAACTCCTGAAGCTCCTCAAGATACTTGCTTGTATTTTTTACAATTTTTTTTTTCATTTTGTTCAACACTAAGGTTTTTGCTAACAATAATGTCTTTAAATTCTGTTTTGTTGTCCTGATTCTTCTGCAATTACCTTCAGGTTGTGCTGGCTAGCTATGTGATGCTAGGAAAGTAACATGTCAGGAAAGAGTGAACAGTACTACAGGCACTGACTAGAATCAGGGAATATGCTTTTTCATTTCTGCATGGGCACCATTCAATGGCAGTAGATCAGTTTTACAAATAGCACCTATGTCCATCTTCAGTTCTATCCCAATTCAGTCAATTGGAAAGTTTATAAAATACTGCTAAAGACTGGTAATGCTAAACACAGATACACAATGTTTGCAAAGCACTGCTGGTTGTTCCTACACATGAATAAGGAACATTTTTAAATGAGAAAAAATTGAAGTTTATTGTCTGGGGTAGATATTGATGAATTAAACTTAATGGGACCAATTAGTGCTTGTGAGGATGTGAAATGTATGGCAGTGATACAGCACCTAACAATTTGATAAGTTGCTGAGCTAAAGTTCATTAGGGTCTGCCTCACATCCAGCTTGAACACATATGTGTTAGCATTCTAGTATAGTACTGTAGAAAGTATAGTATTGAACCATATGCTGGTCCAGCAGCTTTGGTAAAGAACTCATAGCACTATTTCAGGAATCATAGAGACATATAGCACAGAAACAGGTCTTTTTACCCTCTGTGCCAATTAAAATCCTGTCTGTACTAATTCTATTCACCAGTAATTGGTCTGTAGCACTCTACACTTTGTCAGTTCAGGATGGGCTGGTAGTTGTCCCAAGAACAAGACCAACATTTGATCTTCTGCAAGATTCATCTAAATGCACCTCCAACCTAATGCTGAAGACCACTGCTGGAGCATAACACCTGCCTGACCAGATCAAAAGTGTGAATTTTCCAGGTAATTTCAACAAAAGAAACAATGTAAATGGAAGTGTTATTAAGATCTGTGTGACATTGTGTCAACATGTTCTTTTTATATCAGCGCTGGTATACGCTTAATCTAGCATAGACCTGAAAGCTTCAGGGAGATAATTTAGAAGTTATTGTTCTTCATTATGATAGATAATTATTACCTCAGAAAGTTAGGTCAGACAGAAAGAAGCTAATCAAGAGCTGGGTTTGGTTTCACTGAGATAAACTTTCACATTCACCTACTGCCTGTCGCTTCTCAGAAGAGATGCCTCCCTTTGACAGATGGTGTAAGTGTAAGTCTAAACTCCATCACTTCAGTGGGGGAGGGCATGGAATTGGATCATCAGATGTTTTTATGTATTCAGGATGATTTGTAGAATATCTACTCCATTGAAATTCAGTGGTTTATTGTTCCACGTACCATAATGGCACCAAGAAAAAGATAGGAAGACTTCAAACAAAAGCCTCTATATCTGTATAAAGTACAAAAATTGATGACAATATATGTAACAATATTCAAACAGGCATATAGAACTGGACTGATTAATGTAAAACTGCTCAGAAAAGGCAGGTATTTATATCCCTCCACATTTTCAAAAGAATCCAGATTACTTCAAGAAAAAGAAAATAATTCATTGGTCCAATGTATGTCAGACTTGAATTTATTCCAAGTTATTGAAAAGATTCTTGCTTGAAGGGAATTGGATGCTTGAGTGAACAAATTGGTATGCTTGACCCCATTTCCCATTATACCACCCACTTGCTTAATGAAGAGGGAATTGGAAACATGAAAAATTAGGCCATTTGCTTCAGTCTTACTGATTTCTGACAAGCAAGACATTATACTGGAAGGAGAGCCTTGAAAAGAAGACCCTCAAAGTTTATCTGTTTGTTGTTTATCCAATGTTGTCTTTCTCAGACAATTTCAGGCCTGTACTCAACCATTTTTAGAACTGTTTCAGATGGGGATCTGTTACCATAGACTGAAAAGAGTGAAAAGGTGGGTGACTTAACCTGGGCATTGAGCTCATTTGTATCAAAAATATTTGACTATTTAGGCCGAGTGAAGGTTCATGGCACTGGGAGTAATAGATTAACATAAATTGAGGAAGTCGGACCTGAAGTTACTCCTAATACTCCACTCAATTTTCTTAATAGATTAATAGGCTTGGTGAACGAATCCCCTTTTGCCAATAGCAATCATCTTTTGTTCTCTTCCCATGTTTTTGATATCAACCTAATTATTCCAATGAGAGTTGACATGAGCTGGAATGGATAGGTAGTCTGCAAGTATTTGCAGATATAGTTACGTCACGAATGTTAGAAGTTAATATCAACTGGTTACCAGAATCATCCTGGAGCCTCAGGGAATTATGGATTAATCTCCTATGAACAACCAGAAAAGTCATCAGGAGATTAAAGCAATGAATTATGTGGTTATATTAATTTCCGTTGAATATTTGTTTATTATTTGCGAAAATAAATATTGGAAGTGACAGAAAACAGTCTTTTAGGTGGGGGAGGGGTAGTTGGAAGCATTTGCTTACGAGCAACCAGTTAGACAGATGTTCTCTAGATCTGTCAGTGTTCTCTGATTTGTTCTTTTAACAGAAGCATTTAAGTGTGATAAGTAGCAGATGTTTGTTCTTCCAATGATTTGACAGTCACTTCCAGGTGAATTCATCTGGAAGTGAAGAGCAAATAGCCTCTAAAGAGGTGTATTTGTATTGTTTAAGGTGAGACTTGGTAGGCAAAGGGTGGGCAGAAAAGGATATGGGAAAAAGATAAGGAAAAGGAGGAGGAAGGACTCTGTAATTCATGAAAATATCAAAGGAAAATGGGAAAGTTAGTGTGTTACTACAGTTTTGTGATGTCCAGCACCGGCAATCTGTTTAATATGGGCGAAGAGGCTCCAATTGAAATATCCTCCAGGTAGGCAATGGTTGAGTTGTCACAGGCTGTCTTCACCTTCGTCTGTGGTGATAACTCAGTCTGGCTGGTGCTCTCCCGTATTTCTCTCTTGTCTGCACAAATGCAGTGGTCCGTGCAGCAGAGAGCAGCATTAGTTATTATACGGTCCATGGGCTTCAAGGAGTGCATCCAGATAGGGAGGAAGTCCCATGAGTGGAGTTTTTTAGGCAGATACTTGGGCCTGCGCGCCTGCAAGACGTTGGTGATGCCAATGAAGATGAGTATGCCCATGAATGGGGCACCTACGCCTATCAGTACCTGCCAACCAGCCATGGAGAGGCCAAAGATTAGCGAAGGGAGGAGCAGGAAGCAGATGATCAGATATAAAACAGCAAACCAGCGGTACTTGGCAGTTCGTTCTCCCAAGATTTTTGCCATGCGGATAGGGAAGCGGGTGATTGGAATTGGGTACCAAAGTATTATCCCAGCAATATTGAAAAAGAAATGGGAAAGGGCAATCTGAAAAGCAAAACAAAATGAAGATAATTTTGTTGTCCATATAACTTAAGTAAAGCCACAATTAAATCAATTAAAGTTGCTACTGTGAATAATACTTCCATTATGGAGAAAGGCAAGTTACATAACAATAATAAGTGCATGGTGTTAAAATTGCCCTTATTGTGGGTAGTGGTGGGTGTACTACGATGGAGTTGATGGACACGTGAGAGAGAGTGGGTTACAGGTAATATGTGAGGGAATGAGATTGATGAGAATGTGTTGACAGCCCAGATAAACTCAATGGGCCAAATGGCTTCATTTATGTTCTAAGAAGATTAGAATATTATGTGAGGGTTCATGACCTGAAGTTTAAGATGAAAAAGGGTTAGCTATTATTTTGTTGTTTTTTTCTGATTTTTGTTTACATAATTTTTAAAATTATTTCTTAGAGCTTTAATATATTTTTAACTATTATTTGCCATAATATTGAAGGAGGCCATTTGACCTATCAAGTCCAGGATGACTGGCATTAGTCCCACTCCTCCTTCCTTATTTCCGCACTGCAACTTATTCTCTCACCTGCCCTTCAATTCCCCTATGCAACTTACCTATTTTAGGGGGTAATTTACAGTGGCCAATAAACCTACTACCTCATCTTTGGGATTTGAGGGAAAGAGCACCTGGGAGAAACTCACAAAGGTCACAGGAAGAATATAAAAATTTTGCACAAACAGCACTGGAGATTTGGATTGAACTCAGGACAATGGAGATGCGAAGCATCTCCACTGTGCTTTCCCACTGGATTGACTAGCTTATTTAAATTGTTCAAACATGCAGTCCTCTACATCCCTTAGAGTTTAGAGTTTATCAGCTTTAAAGGTCAAGAAATCATGAACAAGATCAAGACATGTTCATGGTTGGACATTCATTTGGTTACATTCATTGCCTCAAACAAGTCAAAATAAGTGAGCCACTCTAATACACAGAACTAAAGGACTAGGTGTATTAAAGCAAGTTATCCTATCACCACTGTTGGTCAGAAGTTTTTAGGGACAGGGTGTGATAATCCCATGTGTATCTTCACTCCAGTGTTGAATACTCACAAAGGATCACAAATGAATGCTGCCTATTGAATAAGGTGCCAGAAGATAATGAGTATCATGTGCAAATGCACTCTTGCCCAAGAATGCACCAATAGTGTAGGAGAGGAAAAGGAGAGGACATTTAAATGAACTGTATTTGTATTTGTACAATATTTGTGTTGATCACAGAAGACTAAGCCACAAAATAAAGTGGGAAACGTTGGCTTTACCTGGAAAGCACTTGGTAACATGTCACCTGGGCTGGCCAGA
The DNA here is from genome assembly GCF_963921235.1 of Mobula hypostoma. NCBI lineage: Eukaryota > Metazoa > Chordata > Chondrichthyes > Myliobatiformes > Myliobatidae > Mobula > Mobula hypostoma. The sequence continues at coordinate 82,617,418 of NC_086103.1, read as the reverse complement.
GCTGCCAGAACTGCAGTGGTAGTGGTGCCAATGTTGGATCCCAACGTTAATGGGTAGGCACGTTCAATACTGATCACCCCAATACCTAGAAAATGAGAAAGAGCAAGACAGGTGGACCTCCTTACCACAATGATCAAATGGTGCACACAGCCATTATCACCTTAACACATTCTATAATGTATTCATGCCAGGAGCGCTTGGTGTGTGGTGATCAAACCTTCAAGATGCTATTGGAACAGTGCAACCCTAACAGGTCAGGGAGGGGGACCTGGAGAGTTTCTTGTCATATGACAGATTTCTGTCTATCCTCTACTCCAGATGATGGGGAGTGTAAAACGTTCCAAAGCTCTCTGTATTCAGAATGTACTGAAAATGGATATAATCCAATGCATAGAATTAGGAATTGTTTTGTTGTGACAGAAATGGAATTTAAGTTAATAAACCCGCAGAGATAAAGAATCAATCTCAACCCAATAGAATCAAATGCTATTTATAAAAATCTTGTAGAAGGGTCTCAGCCTGAAATGAGGACTGTTTATTCATTTCCAGAGATGATGCCTTACCTGCTGAGTTCCTCCAGCATTTTGTGTGTGTTGCTTTAGATTTCCAGCACCTGCAGTCCTTCTCATGTTGATTAAAATCCATTAGCTTTAAATGGCATTTACATTATCTCTTATGGGGAATCTTTTTTGAAATTAATGCTAGGCTCCTCAGCAGTACAAACACAAGAAAATCTGCTGATGCCGGAAATCCAAAGCAACACACACAAAATACTGGAGGAATTCAGCAGGTCAGTCACATCTATGGAAAAGAGTAAACAGTCAATGTTTCAGGCCAAGATCTTTCATCCAGACGTGAAAAAAAGATGAAAAATCGGAGCAAGAAGATGGGACAGGGGAGGAAGATGTACCAGGTGATAGGTGATAGGTGAAATTGGGGTGGGAGGGGTGAAGTAAAGAGCAGGGAAGTTGATTGGTTAGAGAGATAAAGGTTTGCAGAAGGGGGAACCTGATAGGAAAGAGTAAAAGACCATGGAAGAAAAGGAATGGGGAGGAGCACCAGAAGGAGATGATGGGCAAGTAAGGAGATAAAGAGAGAGAGGAAAATGGGAATGGGGGAAATGGTGAAGGGGAAGCTCGAGAAATTGATGTTCATCCCATCAGGTTGGAGGCTACCCAGATGGAATATAAGGTGTTGATCCTCCAACTTGAGTGTGCCTCATCGCAGTGGTAGATAAGGCCATGGACTGGCATGTTGGAATGGGAATGAGAAGTAGAATTGAAAATGGGGGCATTTTGTGACTCCCATGCCCATTCGTCCCTCCCCAGTGATCTCCCTCCTGGTACTTAACCTTGTAAGTGGAACAAGTGCATACTTACCGCTACAACTTCTCCCTCATTACGATATAGGTCCCCAAACAGTTTTTCCAGGTGAGGTGATACTTCACCTGTGAGTCTGTTGGGGTCATCTGTTAATTCCTAATTCTATGCTTTGGATTATATCTGTTTCCATTGTTCCCGGTTTGAACTCCGGTATATATGTGAGACCCAATGTAGACTGGGAGGCTGCTTCGCTGATCTACGCTCCGTCCACCAGAAAACATGGCATCTCCCAGTGGCTACCCATTTCAATTCAATTTCCCATTCCCATTCCGAACTGTCAGTCCATGGCCTCCCCCATTCCCTATTCCCTCTCTTTCTTTATCTCCTTACCTGCCCATCACCTCCCTCTGCTGCTCCTCCCCCTTCTCCAGCCCTTTATTTCTTTCACCAATCAAATTCTCAGCTCTTTACTTCACCTCTCCCCCTCTCCTGGTTTCACCTATCGCCTACCACCTTGTAATTCTTCCTCTGCTCCCCCACCTTCTTAGTCCAACCTCATCTTTTTCTCCAATCCTGGTGAAGGGCTGCTGCCCGAAAAATTAACCACTTACTCTTTTCCATAGATACTATCTGGCCTGCTGAGTTCCTTTTGCATTTTGGGCATGTTGCCTAGGCTCCTCAGTCATCAGATTAGCAACCCATCAACTTACAAGGATGGCAGAATGGTTCAACGTATTCCTGATTCTGCCTCAACTGTCAACTGAACTTTGATTCTTATTCATTTTGCTGTAGACTTTTCTCCTATAAAGCAAATTTTATACACATATGGAGCTGTAACTTAGACAGAAGAGAGAATTTTGAAGATAACAGAAGGATTAGTTAAGGCAAGGGTCAGGAAATTCCATCTTTATAAAACTCCGGGTAGACTAGTTGGAGTACTGTGTGTTGTTCTGTTAGCCCCATTACAGGAAGGATGCAGAAGCTTTGGAAAGGGTAATGAAAAGATTTAGAAATGTTCAAAAGGGAATGGGAGAAATATTTCAATTCGATGATATTGCACAGATCTGGTGATTTGAATAATTAGATAATTCCTTCACGAAACCAAAACTGTAGGATGCTCTCCTCTGTGTTGCAACATTCCATGTTTGTATCCTAAACTTACCAATAAGTGGAGTGATGGCTGAAGTAAACACAGAGCTGCTTTGGACAACAAATGTAATGCCAGCTCCCACTACCATGGCAAGATAGCCTGCTAGCCAGCCAAACGGGTATGGAAAATCTGAAAGCAGGCAAGATGACATAATGAACTTTCCATCTAGAATACTTCAGTAGTTTCCTAAGTTACTACAACTTAATTATAAGCCAGACAATAACTGTCAGCACCCGAGGAGTTCCTCAGAAAACAATTAGTCAAAAACCAATGAATATCCATTGAGAACACTGGAAGTTTCATAATCAGAATCAGAATCACAACCTGGTTTATTATCATTGGCATGTGCCATGAAATTTGTTAATTTAGCAGCAGCAGTTCAAGGCAATACATAATCTAGCGGAGAAAAATAATAATAAAAATAAATAAAATAAAAATAAAAATAAAAAATAAATGAACAAGTAGATCACTTACATATATTGGATAGATTTTTTAAAATGTGCAAAAACAGAAATACTGTATATTTTTTAAAAAGTGAGCTAGTGTCCAAAGATTCAATGTCCATTTAGGAATTGGATGGCAGAGGGGAAGAAAATGTTCCTGAATTGCTGAGTGTGTGCCTTCAGGCTTCTGTACCTCCTACCTTATGGTAACAGTGAGAAAAGGGCATGCCCTGGGTGCTGGAGGTTCTTAATAATTAACGCTAGCTTTCTGAGCTGATTAGATTTATAACCTTCTGCAGCTTCTTTCGATCTTGTACAGTAGCCCCACCATATCAGACAATAATACAGCCTGTCAGAATGCTCTCCATGGTACAACTATAGAAGTTTTTAGTGTATTTGTTGACATGCCAAATCCCTTCAAACTCATAATAAAGTATAGCCGCTGTCTTGCCTTCCTTATAACTACATCGATATGTTGGGACCAGGTTAGATCCTCAGAGATCTTGACATTCAGGAACTTAAAGCTGCTCACTCTCTCCACTTCTGATCCCTCTATAAGGATTGGTATGTGTTCCTTTGTCTTACCCTTCCTGAAGTCCACAATCAGCTCTTCTGTCTTACTGATATTGAGTGCCAGGTTGTTGCTGCGACACCTCTCCACTAGTTGGCATATCCCACTCCTGTACGCCCTCTTGTCATCACCTAAGATTCTACCGACAATGGTTGTATCGTCAGCAAATTTATAGATGGTATTTGGGTTATGCCTAGCCACACAGAGAGTAGAGCAGTGGGTTAAGCACACATCCCTGAGGTGCACCAGTGTTGATCATCAGCGAGGAGGATATGTTATCACCAATCAGCACAGATTATGGTCTTCCGGTTAGGAAGTCGAGGATCCAATTACAGAGGGAGGTACAGAGGCCCTGGTTCTGCAACCTCTCAATCAGGATTGTGGGAATAATGGTATTAAATGCTGAGTTATAGTCGATGAACAGCGTCCTGACATAGGTGTTTGTGTTGTCTAGGTGGTCTAAAGCCGTGTGGAGAGCCATTGAGACTGCTTCTGCCATTGACCTATTGTGGCAATAAGCAGATTGCAATGGGTTCAGGTCCCTGCTGAGGCAGGAGTCCAGTCTAGTCATGATTAACCTCTCAAAGCATTTCATCACTGTCGATGTGAGTGCTACCGGGTGATAGTCATTAAGGCAGCCCACATTATTCTTCTTAGGCACTGGTAAAATTGTTGCCTTTTGAAGCAAGTGGGAACTTCCACCCATAGCAGTGAGAGGTTGAAAATGTCCTTGAATACTCCCGCTAGTTGGTTGGCACAGGTTTTCAGAGCCTTACCATGTACTCCATCAGGACCTTCTGCCTTACGAATGTTCACTCTCTTTAAAGACAGTCTAACATCAGCCTCCGAGACAGAGATCACAGGGTTATCAAGTGCAGCAGGGATCTTCACAGCTGTAGTTGTGTTCTCCCTTTCAAAGCGGGCTTAGAAGGCGTTGAGTTCATCTGGTAGTGAAGCATCGCTGCCATTCACGCTATTGGGTTTCAATTTGTAGGAAGTAATGTCTTGCAGACCCTGCCAGAGTTGCTGTGCATCCGATATCACCTCCAACTTCACTCAAAATTGTCTTTTCGCCCCTGAAAAAGCCCTCCGCAAATCATACCTGGTTTTCTGGTACAGGGCTGGGGCGCCACCAATCTAGCCTTCAGCAGACAACATGCCTTCTGGTTTATCCACGGCTTTTGCTTTGGGAATGTACAGCAAGTCTTTTGGGCACACTCTCATCCACACAGGTTTTAATGAAGTCGGTAACAACTGCAGCATACTCATCCAGGTTCGAAGATGAACCCCTGAATACAGTCCAGTCCACTGATTCAAAGCAGTCCTGTAGGCCCTCCTGTGCTTCCCTTGTCCATACCTTCTTGGTCCTCACAACTGATGCTGCAGTCTTCTGTCATGGTCCGGTCCATGAATTCTTCATTCCAGTTCACCGTCCGTTCCATCAATCCATATTCCAGGTTTTCTGGTTTTCCTTTGTCCCATTGTGTGCCTTAATTGAGGCACATGATTCTGATTTTGGGCTGGCTACATAAATAGCTCCTGGGTTCAGCTTCATTTGCTGGACTATTCTCTTCCCCTCCCCCTCGCCCTCCCCCTCCTCCCTCCCCTTTCCCCTTTCCCCTTTCCCCTTTCCCCTTTCCCCTTTCCCCCTTCCCCCTTCCCCCTTTCCCCCTTCCCCCTTCCCCCTTCCCCCTTCCCCCTCGAGCCTCATCTCAAACCTGTGCCTGGAGCCTCGCCTGCAACCTTGTCAAGTTCAACCACCGGAGGGAGACCGGAGCCTTGCTGCGTCCTTGTCCCGTCTCTGGCTGGTTCCTGTCGCCTAGGACCACGTCATGTCTTCGCCTAGTTCCGGAGTCCGAGCCCGACTCAAGACCCAGGTTCTGGGTCCTTGTCCCGTCTCTGGCTCAGAGTCCAAACCCAAGCTTCGTCATGTCCTCGCCTCGAGGACCCCAAGCCTCGTCATGTCCTCGCCTCGAGGAACCCAAGCCTCGTCATGTCCTCGCCTCGAGGAACTGAAGCCTTGTCATGTCCTCGCCTCGAAAGCCCAAGCTATGTCCAGTCCTGTAGCCACATCATGCCCTTGTCTAGTTTTGGGGTCCGAGTCATAGTCAAGACCCAGTTCTTGGGTCCTTGTCCAGTCTCTGGCTCGGAGTCCAAGTCCAGGCTCCTGGTTCCCAGTTCCTTGTCCTGGTCCTGCTTGCCTAGCCAATGCCCCAGGCCAAGTCTGTGTTCTTGCCTCAGCTCCTAGTCTGCATCCAGTCACGTCACTATCTCTAGTCTCTAGTCCTGTCCTGTTCCTTGTACTTCAGTTTCTGTGTCTTGCATTTGGGTCCGCTCCCAGCGTTCACCTTATGACAGAACAGTCCAGCCAAATATGGACCTAGCGACATAGACACTGTCATTTTACCCTTGCCATCCTGAGTTCCCTCCTGTTGAATACCCTCCCACCTGCCCGTGTCGTCCTTAGTCCTGGAGAGCCTGTTCGGTCACCAGGAGGCTCCCATAGAGGGGTGGGGGTACTGTCATGGTCCATTCTGTGAAGTCCACATTCTGGTTTACGGTCCAGTCCATCGATCCATATTCTAGGTTTTCCGGTTTTCCCTTGTCCTGTTGTGTGCCTTAACTGAGGCACATGATTCTGATTTTGGGCTGGCTACATAAATAGCTCCCGGGTTCAGCTTCATTTGCTGGACTGCTCCCTTCCCTTTAACTTCCTCCTAGAGCCTCGCCTGCAACCTGTGCCTGGAGCCTTGCCTGCACCCTTGTCAAGTTCAACCACCAGAGCGAGACTAGAGCCTTGCTGTGTCAAGATAAGGAACTATCTATTGTTGAGTTGGAACAGTCTCTGTGTTCATGCCTTCACTAGGTGGGTCTGGCCATTTGCCGCTACCTAGTGTTGGGAACCGTCTCTGTGTCCTCTCCTTCCCTAGGTAGGTCCGGCCGTTTGCTGCTACCTATTGTTGGGAACCGTCTCTGTGCCCTCTCCTTCGCTAGGTAGATCTGGCCGTTTGCCGCTACCTAGTGTTGGGAACCGTCTCATCGTTTTCAGTATTCTGTGTATGAGTCCCGGCCCTACGTCCTGTTCCCAAGGAGGGGTACCGGCTCTTGTTCCATGTTCCTGTCTCTCAAGTCCAAGGCTCCAAGCGTCCAGTCCTCGTCCAAGGCTCCAAGGTTCTTGTCTCTCAAGACCACGTCATGTCTTTGCCTAGTTCCGGAGTCTGAGCCCAAGTCAAGAACGAGGTTCTGGGTCCTTGTCCAGTCTTTGGCTCGGAGTCCGAACCCAAGCCTCATCATGCCCTCACCTCGAGGAACCTAAGCCTCATCATGCTCTCGCCTCGAGGAACCCAAACCATGTCCAGTCCTGTAGCCACGTCATGTCCTTGTCTAGTTCCGGGGTCCGAGCCCGAGTCAAGACCCAGGTTCTGGATCCTTGTCCAGTCTCTGACTCAGAGTCCAAGCCCAGGCTCCTAGTTCCCAGTTCCTTGTTCTGGTCCCGCTTGCCTAGCCAATGTCCTAGGTTCTTGTCTCAGCTCGTAGTCTGCATCCAGTCACGTCACTATTTCTAGTCTCTAGTCCTGTCCTGTTCCTAGTACTTCAGTTTCTGTGTCTTGCATTTGGGTCCGCTCCCAGCGCCCCCCTTATGTAACCTTCAGTCTCTGCTTATACTCAGAGAGTAGAAGTACAACCTGGTGATCAGACTTCCCGAAGTGAGGGCGTGGAATAGCATGGTAGGCATTCTTGATAGTGCTATAGCAATGCTCCAGTGTGTTGTTTCCTCTGGTAATGCAAGTGATCTGTTGATAGTAGTTGCTTAGTGATTTTTTTCAGACTGACCTGGTTAAAATCTCCCAAAATGATGGTGAAGGCATTAGGGTGCTCTGTTTCGTGCATATTGATCCCATTGCTCAGATCATCTAAAGCCTGTTTGACATTGGCCTGAGGTGGAATGTAAACTGCAACCAAAATGACCCAAGAGAACTCCCGTGGTAGGTAAAAAGGACAGCACTTTACTTCTAGATAGTCCAGGTCTAGTGAGCAGAATTGGGACAGCACTGATTTCTTCGTGCACCAAAAAGAGTTGATCATGAGGCATACTCCTCCACCTCTACTTTTGAGAGACTCTATAGATATATCCTGACGGTGAACCCCTCAATCTGGATCGCTGCATCAGGTATGGAGGGGGTTAACCAGGATTCTGTGAAAGGACACACGCGGTTCTAATGTCTCTCTGATTCAACACCCTAGCTCTGATGTCTTCGATTTTATTCATCAGGAGCAGCATGTTCACCAGCAAGGTAGTCAGTATAGGGAGTTGAAAACCCCATTTCCTTAAAAGCACTTGTAACCCTGATCTACACCCGCGCTTCCTCCGAGGTGCCCTCCGTGGGAACTTCCGACCACAATCGGTGTTGTTTAAATACATTAAGACATCTTTGTTGACTGTACTGACCTTGGAAGCAGTTGTGCTTTTTTGCTATATCAGGCTAAAACAGGAATATTTAATTGTATCCATTGAGAATACTGCTGCTACTCGATTTGTGCCTGGCACCCCGGAAGTAGGTATAACTCGAAGAGTGTGCCATACTATGAATCAAGTGGGCAGAAGTGTATTGTTTTATGAATACGGTTTCAGTATTGCTTTTAAGTTGAGAATAAGATTGCTAATTATGGCATTAAATTCCCGTGTCTACTGTCTTCTTCAGAATTATCACAGTCCAGGTAATGTTCATCATCCCTCTTTACTGTCAGATATGGAGTTCCAGGGTTTTGACATTATTACACAGGAAATACTAATGAGATATTTTGGAGTATTTTCCATTGGCCTGAAACTAGAACAACCAATGTCTTCTGTAATAATCTACAGAAAATGCCAGAAATACTCAGCTTCTCATGCATACAACAATACATGGGAGCATACAGGTGAGTAAATGCGTTTCATTCAGTTTCTGAGGGTCAAATCAAAAGAAGACTACAGATCCCAGAAACTCAATCGTGTCAAAGCTACGCCTCAGAATACATTCACAAAAGCTCAAATATTACAACATGTGTAGGACCTTTCTCAATCACCTGCATTAACTTCACTCCATCCCTTTTAGCAGTATGCAATGATTCTTGAGTGCTATGAAGACTAGTCAAGTTCTATCATTCTCTGAGGCTCATTGAATTGGCAAGCTGTTCAGATATAGAGCCTTAAGATCTGTTAAGCGCAAAACAGAGGAAATCTGACTCAAAAACAGAAATGGAAGGAAAAATATTAGATTAATCAGTATCTGCTAAGGGAGGACAGTAAAGTTAAGGTTTCAAGACATGACCCTTTATTTCCCCACTGAAATGCTCTCTAAACTACTGAGTTCCTCTAGCAGATTGTTTGTTGCTTCAAATTTCAGCATCTGCACTCATCTGTCTCCCCATCGTTCATTAGTAATAGCCAATGATCTAAAATATGAATTCTATTTCCTTTCCCCTAATCACAAGCTTTCCATTTTCAATTTAGTTTAAATTAAGCTTGCTAAACTTTTGTGCAGAATAATTGCAAGTGTTTGATCATCTGTGATCCACTAAAGACTCCTCCTCATCACAGCAGAGAACTCAAGCCCTCGGCTGCAGCAAACACTCACCAGTATTGATGACCTTTTTGATAGCTTTGGCAACCTGTCCCCTCAGCATGGAATTCAGCAGCTTGACAATCAGAACAAGGCATGTACACAGGACAACCAGAGAGCCAGCCAGCAAGATCAGCCCCACCACAAGATCAGACATAGTGGAATTCACAAACAAGTGGTTACCTGGATAAAGGAAGAAATGTTGGAAGATCAAGAAATTACTGCAAGTTAAGCAAGTGGCCAGTGGACTGGGAAAAAAATGGAAGATTTACTGAAGTATCATTCCCAAACAGCTGTCAGTCAGATGACCTATCTCTCTTCTGCAGCTATATAAAACTTTGCTTTGCATGCATTTGGAGTATTGTGTGCAGTTCTGATCACCCCATTAAAAAAAGACCTAGAAGCTTAGGAGAAGGTACAGAAGAGCTTTGCGAAGATTCTGCATGGATTATAGAGGATATAAACTATAAGGAGAGCTCAGACAGACTTGGGTTGTTTCCTCTGGAGAAACAGACAATGCCATGCAACCTTATAGAGGTCCATAAAACTGGAACAGACATGGATCAGGTAGATAGTCAGAATCTTTTTTCCATGGACATAAACTGAAGGCGAAAGAGGGAAAATGTAAATATGATGTGTTGGGCAAGGTTTTTTTTAACCAAGAGTGGTAGGTGCCTGAATGAACTGCCAGGGATAGCGGTGGAAGCAGATATGATAGATATTGAAGATGCTTTTAGGTAAATATAGAAATGTGCAGGGAATGGAGGGATATAGATAATGTATCAGGCAGACAAGGTATAGTCTAATTTGTCATTTTGTTCATCACTGACATGGGCCTGTTCATTGCTTACTGTAATATGTTCTTTGTTCTAATTATAACAACCAAAGGCTGTGGCCACTCTTCACTACTGAAGCTTCATGCAAATCCATAAGAGGTTCATGAGTAGATTAAGGGAATCTTGCAGCATGATACAAGAAGAGGACCCAATCACTCAGTGCTGAACCATTGCTACTCTCAGTGTGCTTGAGTCTGAAGCTTTTTCTGTACACTGGCTCTGAATGTACAATAACTACTGAATTGTCTGCCACTAGTTGTCAGAAATCACTGACCAAGTTATAGGTTGGCCAAACTTGGAAGTAGGGAGTTTCCAATTCTGTAGCTAGTCAGAGGGCTAGGTTAGCTATATCTGGAAGTACTGTACATGGGATTTGGACATTGGTATTCCACAGCACTAGCCCTGGAAAGGAGTACAGGGCCAAAAGAGTAGGTACTAGCCATTCTGCACCTCAACCCTAAATACATAAAAGTACAATGGCAGCTATTCAGCCCAAATGGTTTGTTCTAGTTTTAGTCTTTCAAATGACTTATCTTACCAGCTGTGCTCTTCTTCTGAAGGCAATTTAAGATCATTACATTGGCAACATCTTTATAATTCAGGAAATCAGTGGGAAAGGATAGCAAGAGAACATTGAGTTCAGAGGGGAGTGGATTAACCTAAAACTTCTCCATTCCCTGCATTAGCACCTCATTCCCCTGAACCTCAATTCAGAGTAGGATTCCTGACTGACGAGATTTCTCTGATTTAGCACTTCCATGATTAACTGGATAAACCAGATCCTTTCTTTGTCTGTTGAGATACCACATGGTACTTTCTCCCTTTCTAGATGCAGAGGACAGCATCTAAGGATAGGTTTCCCTTAGCATGGTAAAGATTCCGCAAGCTTGTTATTTTTCAATGTCCCTCTCTATATTTATGTTGTGCACTTTGTAGTCCAACTGTTGCTTGAGGAGAAGCTGTGGGAAGTAGAATGGGTATTGGAGATGATGCAAGAGTGACCCTGAATGTCTGAGGGGAAAGGTCCCTTCAGAAAGCTGAAAGAGAAGAAATGAGGAAGTGTGCAATGGTGACATCATGTTGGAATAGTGACAGACTTGGACTGGAAGAACAGATGGGCATATGGTAGAGAAGCAACAGATTTTCTTTTAAAAATATGTTCTTCCTTGTAAAAATTGTGTTTAGTGTTTTTTTTTGTGAATGCTGCTGATATGATGCAATATGCTTATGATTCCATTTTATTCTCCCCACATTCCCGTCAACTTGCCCAGATTCTACCACTCACCCACACTAGGAGAAAAAAACATTATCTCATCGCACAGAAAACATTCAAACTTCTTAAGACAACAACCAAAGTCAAGATCAAACCTAGATCACTGGAACTGTGAGGCAGCAGCTCTACTATGTGGCTTCCACTGTGAATATCATGCTAAATTGTTGTGATTGTCTTATAAGGAGGAAATATGTAAAATATATAGGGATGGAAAGTTGGGAGGAGGGACTCATTACGTCAACAGACCAGGAAAGTTTGGGCTTTTCTCCTCAGAGGAGAGAAGTTTGAGCGGTGATTTGTTAGATATTCAGTATTACAAGGAGCCTGGATGATGTGAATTAAAGAGCAACTGTTTCCATTAGTGGAAATGCCAAGAACAGATTATTCAGGAAATGGAATAAGAAGTTGAGGAAAATTTGTTTTTACACAGTGAATGAAAATGATTTGTAATTTGCCGTCATGAAGAATGTTGGAACCAGATTCATTAAAATAAATTTTATTATCAAAGTACATATACGTATGTCACAATATACAACCCTGAGATTCATTTCCTTGTGGGTATACTCAGTAAATCTATAGAATATTAACTATAACGTGATCAGTGAAAGATCAGCCAGAATATAGAAGGCAACAAACTGTGTAAATGCAAATATAAGTAAATAACAATGAATAACAAGAACATGAGGTAACAAGATAGAGACCATAAAGTTGTTTGTAGGAACATTTCAATGGATGGGCAAGTGAGTGTAGTTATTCCCTTTTGTTTATATTATCCATTTTGTTTATATTATGCATTATACTTTTCACAATCAATTTATATAAGCACAGCTGCTTGGATTGAGTGTGTGGGTAGATTTTTTTACAAAGTAGGGGAATTAAGGGTTATAGGAAGAAGGTGGAGCTGAACAATAATCTTATAGACTGGTGGACCAAGCTTAACATTCAGCTGGTCTAATCCTACTCATATTTTTTAATGTACTTTTTAAGCAACCGATGGTGGTCTTGAAGAGGATGAACAATAGTGGTGAAAGGAGACCCTCACTCTAGGAGTGAGTGGCTGGCAGCTGGAGAGGAGGAACAAACTCAGAGATGAAGTGGAAGGAAAGAAAGGAAGAGGATGTGGAGAGTGGAGTGAAAGGAAGGGAAAAGGTTCTCTTTGTGATTGAACTTCTGTGGACAGATGTATGAATTTATGTGACTGAAGATTTTCAATTTGAGTAATAAAAATTGCTAGTGGTCAACAGGGTGAATTTGTGTTGAAATTCAAACTGTAACAGATATTTTAGTATTGGGTATATTTGTTACATATATTGAGAGGTACTGAAAAATTTTTGTTTTGCTTGCTATTCAGACAGTTCATGCCATAAATAATTACATTGAGACAGTAGACAAATGCAGAATGTAGTGTGCAGTTATGTGAGGTCTTTCAGGAGCACGATAACAACAGGATCGGTTGCCCTTGAGTCTGGTGGTGCATGCCCTCAAGCTTGATTATCTTCTGCCCAATGGGAAAGCAGAGAAGTGTGAATGACTGGGGTGGGAGCAATCCAAGATTATATTGGCTGCTCTTCTGAAATAACGGCAAGTCTAAACTGTCAATGGAAATGGCTGTTTCTCGTGATGGACTGGGTTGTGTTCACAATCATATCTGATGAGAATGCATGGTAGTAGCTACAGCAGTACAACATAAAACTCTATCAATGCATGGCATCCTATCTCTGTAAGCTTCAGGCCTACTATACCCCAGACATAGACAATTTTTCTTGCAGTACTTTTATGGTTAGGTTGTCTGAAATGAAGTATCTGGGAAATTATTGCACAAAATTGAAATACATCAAATCGCATTGAAAAGGGATGTGACAAAGTTTACAGTTCTTTACAATCATATAACAAGGGTATTAGTCAATCAGCCCTCCACTTTTACATAATTACTTATGTATTTGTACAAGGGTGCAAAATTATTTTTCCACTTACATTTCTCAATGTTTTCTTTATATGTCCTGTTGACTAAAGTCCATGTGTAGTTGTTATCCTGCCAGCACAGTTCTGGTGTCACACACTTCTCTAGACCATCCACTGTGATGTTGTCCTGGAACTGTAAGAAATAGCCAGATAGCAGAAAACTTCAGGGAGTTTCACCCCCACTTCAGGGTAGATGAAGAAGCAAAGATAAATGAACTGAAGGATTTTTTTAAAAGGAGTAGGATCAACATAGCTGACATTCCCACAATGCCTTCTCCTATTCTGTAACAGTAAAATGAATCCAGAAATACAGGAAAATGAAACAAAGATCCAATCAAGTAATTAATAATTTCCTTTATTTCTGCAAATCTCTCTCTCTCTTTTCCTTCGTATATTCTGTTTCCTTCACAGTCTTCATTTCTCTTTCCTAACTTCATCCACCAGTTTTTCAGCTGGATTACTTATTTCTAAAACTATAATCAAATAATTACGAAGGAAGATTGTTGCAAGAGAAAGTAATTCTGTTTGGAAATATTGGGGAGGCTCGACAAAAATGCAGAACAGCAAAGGCATTTAGCAGTGAAAGATATTTTATGAATAAACTTCAAAATAACAAGCCATGTGCAGCCAAAATGCAAGAGAGAGCAGAGATTGAACATGACAAGGCAACAATGTAACTGAAGGCTAGGAGCAACTGGTTGAGGCTGACTGGTTCGATGTGTGAACAAAGACTGTGGATGAGAGCTCATTGTAAATGGGCAGTGTGCGATGTTGGAATCGAGTGGCAGGTGACTTCTGTTAGCTGGGTTGAGACTGGGAGGTGCCAGCTGGTGCAGGCCTGACTAGATTCTGCCCACCTCTGCTATGGCTGGCACCCGATGTCCCAGGCTGATCCAGATCGGTCCAGTGGTACTCCTGATGAGTGATAGATCCAAGATGAAGCTGGATGGCTCACAAGACCTTTCCTCCAGGCAATACCTTTCCCAGTCAACCAGTCACTGCACACCCCATCCATGACTACCTGAATCCATCAAACAATGAACCTTGTACACTGGACCACCTTCCACCATCTTGGTTCTGGAGCTGCAGCGTCAGGCGGGTTCAATGGTCAACAGACAATAGGCTAGAGGGAGGACATTTGCAAGGTAGGTGTGATCCTAAATGATGGTGGAAGTTGGAGATGCTAAGTGACTAGATTGTTGCAATGGGTAACTTTAAAGGGACAAATAAACCCGGGGGGGGGGGGAGCGGGAGAGCTGGCAGGAAAGGGAGGCATTCATGTGGCAGAGGAGGTGTGTAGATTGTGGGATGCTTTGGCCTAGAGCACATACTACCTCCATGTGGAAGGTTTAGAGCCAGTGAAGCATGGCAGAAACTTCTCCACTTTCTGATTGGCTTCTGTGATTGACCATAGGTCTACGGATGATAGCCACAGGACACTCAGTGAAGTGTGAAGGAGGGAGCAGAAGGCTCACCAGAAGTGGGTTCTGGTCTAACACAATGTCACGATGGAAACTGTGGAGGTGAATTGCATGTTGGGGGGAACCAGGTCCGCCATCTCAGCAGCTGATGGAAGATTGGGGAGGGCAATGAAGTGGGTCACCTTGGAGAACTGCTCCACCACTATCAGGATTACCATGGCGCCTTTGGAAGGTGGCAAACACATAGTGAAATACATGATGTGAAACCCATGGCCATTGGGGAAACTGGTAGCAGGAGTCCAGAGGGCCACTGGTTGGAGGAATTGAACTGGGCACATTTGGGCCAGGTAACAATGAAATCACCAACATCTGTGATCATGGTGGGCCACCAAAACCAGCATTGCAGAAAATCCAGAGTCCATTATGCACCTGGATGACCAGAGAGTGGTTAGGGTGGGCCCACTGGAGTGTCTCAGAGTACGTGATTGACGGTATGTATACATGTTTGTCTGGTGTGTTGGCCAGAGCCAGCTCGTGCTGTAGATCTTGGCAGCTTTGGTCCTCAAGATCCCAGATGATCAGGGTGAGGATCTGCAAGGATGGAATGATGGGCTGAGGGTCGATCTCCTTTTCAGCTGGGTCAAACTGCCATGACAGGGCACCTGCCTTAGTGTTCTTGGAACCGGGTCAGTAGGAGATGGGGAAGCTGAATTGTTTGAAGAATGACCATGAAATGGGTTGAGCTGGTGGGTCTGCTGAATTGATATGAGGTTCTGGTGGTCAGTTCAGATGAGGAAGGGCCTGGTGTTTCCCATCAGCCAACGTCTCCATTCCTCCAAGGCCCATTTAATGGCAAGTAGATCCCCGTTTCCTACTCCATAGCAGTGCTGTGCAGAGTTGAAATTGCATGAGATGAAGGCACAATAGTGTGTCTTCCCATCCAGTCCTTGCTGGGAGAGGATAGTCTCAGTGTCCACATTAGATACATCCACCTTAACAAAAAGTCTGGATGTGCTTGGATGGCAGAGAATGGGAGCCATGGTGAGGTGTCTCTTGAGTCCCTCGAAAGCATGGTCCACAGCAGCAGATGAGGTTATCCATGAGGTAGGAATTTTGGTGAGGGAGGTGAAATTTGGTTGTAGTTCCTGATGAAGCAGTGATAAAAGTTGGAGAAGCGTAGGAAGTGCTGTAGTTCTTTGAGGGAGCCCAGACTCCAAGGGACCTCCATCAATGGCCATGATTCAGAAGGGGTGAGAGACAGGCTCAGAATCAGAATCCGTAGGGAATCCAAGCTGCACACACAAACTCCACTCCAGAAATTTGCCTCCTGGGCACATAAGGCTATCAGTGTGTGGAGAAGGACAGAGAGAATGGGTCAGGCAGTGGTGCTGGAATGAGGGGCTGGGGGGAGCTTCCTAGATAGAAGGCCCCTCATCTGTATCCGGTGATGCTATTTTCCTAGACACAGTGGACATTTGATGCGTGGGTGATCAGTAGCTCCTCAGTAAGCACTCAAGTTGTTTCTCCCTCGATGGTTAAGCTCTTTTGGAGTTACAGAAGCTCTCCCTATTTGCACGGATTCTGGAGGCATTGATGATGATGAGGGTTCTACGGCCTGAAGTGTTTCTGGGAACA
This sequence comes from Mobula hypostoma, assembly GCF_963921235.1. Taxonomy (NCBI): domain Eukaryota; kingdom Metazoa; phylum Chordata; class Chondrichthyes; order Myliobatiformes; family Myliobatidae; genus Mobula; species Mobula hypostoma. The sequence goes on along the minus strand of NC_086103.1, from coordinate 82,601,202 downwards.
GATCTGGGGTTCTGGCTGACAGTCTGGAGGATCATTCCATAAGAAACCTGTCAATTTGGAGGGCAAGAGTGATAAGGCTTTCGAGGTCAGTGGACATCTCCAGGATAGACAACTCATCTTTCAAGTGCACCACAATGTAATCCAACACTGAGAGTGAGTCTTGCTACAGGCAAAGTTATCTGATATGATGCCTCCCTTCCACTCTCAGGTGGTTGAAAACCCAGCATACCTCAGTGGTAAAATCTTCATATTTATTGCAGATAGTGTTTTTATTGTCACAGGTAGTGGCAGCCTAGGTCAGAGCTTGCCCAGTCAAGAGGAAGAGTTGACAAAGGCAATCTTGGTTTGGTCCGTGGAATACAGAGATGGCTGTAGTTCAAAATGCAAGATGCACTGGGACAGGAAGTTGCGGCGTCATGTTGGGGATCCATTGAAGCCACCAGAATCTGGGGCTCCAATGGAAGAGGTTGAATGGCCTGAGGTTGCTACAATGAGACAGATGCTGAGAGTGGCAAGCAGAAGATTAATGGTTTTCTGCTGCTTCAGGATTGTGTTCTCCTGTAGATGAACAACTTCCTTTAGGTGAGTGTCCGCTGTTGAGTAAATTGTGGATTCAGCCATCCTATCAGGAAATGTAGAGGAGGATTGACCCAAAATCAGAGCAGGGAGGCAAGTTAGCACTAAACAACACTTAACTAACAAGCCATGATGGGTCATAAAACAAACGAGAACAGATACTTAACACAACAAGGCAACAAGGTAACATTTAATAAAGTACAAAGTAAATTTATTATCAAGGTACTTTTTTGGCTACTGCATACAGCTCTGAGATTCAATTTCTTGCAGGCATACTCAGTAAATTCAAGAAACATAATAGAATCAATGAAAGACCTCACCCAACAGGATGGACAAACAAACAGTGTGCAAAAGGCAACAAACTACACAAATACAAAAGAAAATAATAATAATAATAATAATCATAAATAAATAAGGAATAAATATCAAGACCATGAGATGAAGAGTCCTTGAAAGTGAGTTCATAGGTAATGGGAACAGTTCAGTGATGGGGCAAGTGAAATTGAATGAAGTTATACCTACTAGTTCAAGAGCCTGATGGTTGAGGGGTAAAAACTGTTCCTGAACCAGGTGGTGTGAATCCTGATGGCAGAAATGAGAAAGGAGCATGATCTGGATGGTGGAGGTCTGTGGCATTGGACGTTGCTTTCCTGCAACAGTGCTCTATGTAGATGTGCTCATTGGTGTGGAGCACTTTAGCAGTGATGGACTGGGTGTAATCGAAGGCTTGGAGCAACTGATTGAGCTTGGCTGGTTCAATGGGTGAACAAAGATTGTTGGTCAAAGTTGGGTTTATAAACAGGTCACTGGTGATGAATTGGAAACAAATGGTACTTGACTCCTGTTAGCTGGGTGAGAGGGGTCTGACTGTGCAGGCCTGACATAGGGCAAAAATGAATGTAGCTGCCAGGACAAAATAGAAGGTGCTTGACAAGCAGAAAGGTCTGACTGTGGATTAGTCACATGGACCAGATGGATAACAACCAGAGGTTCTGAAGGAAGTAGGTAAAAAGGTATGGAGGTATTAGTAAAAATCTTTCAAAAATCACTAGAGTCAGAATAGTTTCAGAGGACTGGAAAATCGAAAATGTCATTCCACTTTTAAGAAGAAAGGGAGACGAAGAAACAGGAAAATATAGGCCTGTTAGCCTGACTTCTGTGGTTGGTACATTTTAGAATCTGTTATTAAGATTGAGTTCTTGGGGTATATGAAAGTACATTCTAAAATAGGTCAAAGTCAAAAGGTTTCTTTAAGGGAAGATCTTCCCTGACAAATCTTAATTTGAGAAAGTAACAAGCAGAATAGAGAAAGAAGTGCAGGCCTGTACAGTCAGGCCCCTGTCACCCAGCTAACAGGAGTCAAGTATCATTCATTTCCAGCTCATCACCTACAACCTACTTAAATCCTGCTTATAGGTATTTAAAAGAGCAAATCTTGCCTCGTCCCTGTGCTGAAGACACTGCACCCCAACGGCCTCAATGACTACAGACCGGTGGCATTGACCTCCCACATCATGAAGACTTGTTCTGGAGCTGCTCCGGCCTATGGTTAGGCCACACTTAGATCCCCTGCAGTTCGCCTACCAGCCCCGACTAGGAGTTGAGGATGCCATCGTCTACCTGCTGAACCATGCCTACGCCCACCTGGACAAGCCAGCGAGCACTGTGAGGGTCATATTTTTTGACTTCTCCAGTGCGTTCAACACCATCCGCACTGCTCTGTAGGGGGGAGAAGCTGACAGCGATGCAGATGGATGCCTCCCTGGTATCATAGATTCTTGATTACCTGATTGGCAGACCACAGTATGTGTGCTTGCAACACTGTGTGTCCGACAGAGTGATCAGCAGCACTGGGGTTCCGGAGGGGACTGTCTTGTCTCCCTTTCTCTTCACCATTTACACCTCGGACTTCAACTACTGCACAGAGTCTTGTCATCTTCAGAAGTTTTCTGATGACTCTGTCATAGTTGGATGCATCAGTAGGGGAGATGAGGCTGAGTACAGGGCTACTGTAGGAAACTTTGTCACATGGTGTGAGCAGAATTATCTGCAGGTTAATGTGAAAAAGACTAAGGAACCTGAGGAGGGCTAAGGTACCAGTGACCCCTGTTTCCATCCAGGGGGTCAGTGTGGACATGTTGGAGGATTACAAATACCTGAGGATACGAATTGACAATAAACTGGACTAGTCAAAGAACACTGAGGCTGTCTACAAGAAGGGTCAGAGCCATCTCTATTTCCTGAGGAGACTGAGGTCCTTTAACATCTGTCAGAAGATTCTGAGGATGTTCTACGAGTCTGTGGTGGCCAGTGCCATCATGTTTGCTGATGTGTGCTGGGGCAGCAGGCTGAAGGTAGCAGACACCAATAGAATCAACAAACTCATTCGTAAGGCCAGTGATGTTGTGGGGATGGAACTGGACTCTCTGACGGTGGTGTCTGAAAAGAGGATGCTGTCCAAGTTGCATGCCATCTTGGACAATGTCTCCCATTCACTACATAATGTACTGGTTGGGCACAGGAGTACATTCAGCCAGAGACTCATTCCACCGAGATGCAATACTGAGCGTCATAGGAAGTCATTCCTGCCTGTGGCCATCAAACTTTACAACTCCTCTGTTGGAGGGTCAGACACCATGAGCCAATAGGCTGGTCCTGGACTTATTTCCTGGCATAATTTACATATTATTATTTAATTATTTATGGTTTTATTTTGCTATATTTATACTCTATTCTTGGTTGGTGCAACTGTAACGAAACCCAGTTTCCCTCGGGATCAATAAAGTATGACTATGACAATGACTAAATTTGTAGAGGGAAAGCAATCAGTTGCAAGAAAAATGAGTTTGTGGTAGTCAGTGATATTAACTTTCCACAATCAACTGGGGCTCCCATACTGTTAAAGTATCATAGCTCTCTCTCTCTCTCTCTCTCTCTCTCTCTCTCTCTCTCTCTCTCTCTCAGTTAGTATTTTATTTTCCAAATGACAGAGATACTTTCTTACCTGGACAGTTCTTGTCAGGCACCATATCTTCACAAGACTCTTATTACGGAAACTTTCATCCCCAGTTGCTATTGCAGTGATTACTGATTTATCAAGCTGAAAAACAATACCTAACAATAACTAACTACTTCTAAATACTTCTCATTACTACCATCTCTCTGTATATTATGAGTGTGGAACGGCTGAGGATTTTCGGAGCGAAGGCATTTTACTACTCAGGGTAAAGAGAGGCAAGACTGTGCAGGCGCATGACGTCAGCCAGTAGAGCAGGAAAAGCTTAAAAAGAAGACCACCATATCCAGTGGGCAGCGGAGTGAGAAGGTCACAGAGTGATAGGGCTTTGGCTCAGTGGGCTTAGGCGGTAACGGGACGAGGTGAGGTAGGTTTACCTGTCTTAATTGTGGAAAGGAAGTATGTATGTGAGGCTGGTGTTCTGCGCTTGGTGTCAGATGTGGGAGCTCCTGAACTCCCCCAGCCTCCGGGACGGCCATATCTGCACCCGCTGTGTCGAACTGCAGCTCCAAAGCGGTCCGCCTTAGGGAACTGGAATTGCAGCTCGCTGACGTTCGATTGGTCAGGGAGAGTGAGGAGGTGATAGAAAGGAGTTATAGGCAGGTGGTCACACCGGGGCCACAGGAGGCAAACAAGTGGGTAACAGTCAGGAGATGGAAGGGGATGAGTCGGGTACTAGAGAGTACCCCTGTGGCTGTACCCCTGAACAATAAGTACTTCTGTTTGAGTACTGTTGGGGGGGGGAACAGCCTACCTGGGGGAAACAACAGTGGCCGTGCCTCTGGCACAGAGTCTGGCCCTGTGTCTCAGAAGGGTAGGGAAAGGAAGAGAAAGGCAGTAATGATAGGGGACTCCTTAGTTAGGGGGTCAGACAGGCGATTCTGTGGACGCAGGAAAGAAATTCGGATGGCAGTTTGCCTCCCAGGGTCTGGGATGTTTCAGATCACATCCACGATATCCTGCAGTGGGAGGGAGAACAGCCAGAGGTCGTGGTACATATTGGTACCAATGACATAGATAGGAAAAGGGGAGAGGTCCTGAAAACAGACTACAGGGATTTAGGAAGGAAGTTGAGAAGCAGGACTCCAAAGGTAGTAATCTCGGGATTACTGCCTGTGCCACATGACAGTGGGTATAGGAAGAGAATGAGGTGGAGGATAAATGCGTAGCTGAGGGATTGGAGCAGGGGGCAGGGATTCCGATTTCTGGATCACTGGGACCTCTTTTAGGGCAGGAATGACCTGTACAAAAAGGACAGGTTGCACTTGAACCCCAAGGGGATCAATATCCTGGCGGGGAGGTTCGCTAAGGCTACTGGGGAGAGTTTAAACTAGAATTCTTGGGGGTGGGAACCGAACTGAAGAGACTGGGGAAGAGGTGGTTGGCTCACAAATGGAGAAAACTTGGAGACAGTGTGAAGGGAGGATAGGCAGGTGATAGAGAAGGGACGCACTCAGAGCGACGGTTTGAGATGTGTCTACTTTAACACAAGGAGTATTGTGAACAAAACGGATGAGCTTAGAGTGTGGATCAGTACTTGGAGCTATGATGTGGTGGCCATTACAGAGACTTGGATGGCTCAGGGACAGGAATGGTTACTTCAAGTGCCGGGTTTTAGATGTTTCAGAAAGGACAGGGAGGGAGGCAAAGGAGGTGGGTCATGGCACTGTTGATCAGAGATAGTTTCACGGCTGCAGAAAAGGTGGATGTCATGGAGGGATTGTCTACGGAGTCTCTGTGGGTGGAAATTAGGAACAGGAAGGGGTCAATAACTTTACTGGATATTTTTTTATAGGCCGCCCAATAGTAACAGGGATATTGAGGAGCAGATGGGGAAACAGATCCTGGAAAGGGGTAATAGTAAGAGATGTCATGGTGGGAGATTTTAATTTCCCAAATATCAATTGGCATCTCCCTAGAGCAAGGGATTTAGATGGGGTGAAGTTTTTTAGGTGTGTTCAGAAAGATTTCTTGACACAATATGTAGATAAGCCTACAAGAGGAGAGACTGTACTTGATTTGGTATTGGGAAATGAACCTGGTCAGGTGTCAGATCTCACAGTGGGAGAGCATTTTGGAGATAGTGATCATAATTCTATCTCCTTTACAATAGCATTGGAGAGAGATAGGAACAGACAAGTTAGAAAAGCGTTTAATTGGAGTAAGGGGAATTATGAGGCTATCAGGCAGGAACTTGGAAGCTTAAATTGGAACCAGATGTTCTCAGGGAAAGGTACGGAAGAAATGTGACAAATGTTCAGGGGATATTTGTGTGGAGTTCTGCATAGATACGTTCCAATGAGACAGGGAAGTTATGGTTGGGTACAGGATCCATGGTGTACAAAGGCTGTAGTAAATCTAGTCAAGAAGAAAAGAAAAGCTTACGAAAGGTTCAGAGAGCTAGGTAATGATAGAGATCCAGAAGATCATAAGGCTAATAGGAAGCAGCTTAAGGAGGAAATTAGGAGAGCCAGAAGGGGCCACGAGAAGGCCTTGGTGGGCAGGATTAAGGAAAACCCCAAGGATTTCTGCAAGTATGTGAACAGCAAGAGGATAAGATGTGAAAGAATAGGACCTATCAAGTGCGATAGTAGGAAAGTGTGTATGGAACCAGGGGAAATAGCAGAGGTACTTAATGAATACTTTACTTCAGTATTCACTATGGAAAAGGATCTTGGTGATTGTAGTGATTACTTGCAGCAGACTGAAAAGCTTGAGCATGTAGACATTAAGAAAGAGGATGTGCTGGAGCTTTTGGAAAGCATCAAGTTGGATCAGTTGCCGGGACTGGATGAGATGTACCCCAGGCTACTGTGGGAGGCGAGGGAGGAGATTGCTGAGACTCTGGAGGTGATCTTTGCATCATCAATGGGGACTGGAGAGTTTCTGGAGGATTGAAGGGTTGCGGATGTTGTTCCCTTATTCAAGAACGGGAGTAGAGGTAGCCCAGGAAATTATAGACCAGTGAGTCTTACTTCAGTGGTTGGTAAGTTGATGGAGAAGATCCTGACAGGCAGGATTTATGAATATTTGGAAAGGTATATGATTAGGAATAGTCAGTATGGCTTTGTCAAGGGCAGGTCATGCCTTATGAGCCTGATTGAATTTTTTGAGGATGTGACTAAACAATTGATGAAGGAAGAGTAGTAGATGTTGTGTATATAGATTTCAGCAAGACATTTGATAAGGTACCCCATGCAAGAATTATTGAGAAAGTAAGGAGGCATGGGATCTAAGGGGACATTGCTTTGTGGATTCAGAACTGGCTTGCCCACAAAAGGAAAAGAGTGGTTGTAGGTGGGTCATATTCTACATGGAGGTCAGTGACCAGTGGAGTGCCTCAGGGATCTGTTCTGGGACTCTTACTCTATGATTTTTATAAATGATGTGGATGAGGAAGTAGAGGGATGGGTTAGTAAGTTTGCTGATGACACAAAGGTTGGAGGTGTTGTGGATTGTGTGGAGGGCTGTCGGAGGTTACAGCGCGACATTGATAGGATGCAAAACTGGTCTGAGAAGTGGCAGATGGAGTTCAACCCAGATAAGTGTGAAGTGGTTCATTTTGGTAGGTCAAATATGATGGCAGAATATAGTATTAATGGTAAGACTCCTGGATCAGAGGGATCCTGGGGTTCAAGTGCATAGGATGCTCAAAGCAGCTGCACAGGTTGACTCTGTGGTTAAGAAGGCATACAGTGTATTGACAGTTATCAATCGTGGAACTGAATTTAGGAGCCAAGAGGTAATGTTGCAGCTATATAGGACACTGGTCAGACCCCACTTGGAGTACTGTGTTCAGTTCTGGTTGCCTCAGTACAGGAAGGATGTGGAAAACATAGAAAGGGTGCAGAGGAGATTTACAAGGATGTTGCCTGGATTGGGAAGCATGCCTTATGAAAACAGGTTAAGTGAACTTGGCCTTTTTTCCTTGGAGTGACGGAGGATGACAGGTGATCTGATAGAGGTGTATAAGATGAGGAGAGGCATTGATCATGTGGACAGACAGAGGCTTTTTCCCAGGGCTGAAAAGGCTGCCACAAGAGGGCACAGGTTTAAGGTGCATGGGAGTAGGTACAGAGGAGATGTCAGGGGTAAGATTTTTATGCAGAGAGTGGTGAATGCGTGGAATGGGCTGTCGGCAACGGTGGTGGAATCGGATACGATAGGGTCTTTTCAGGGACTTTTGGATAGGTACATGGAGCTTAGAAAAATAGAGGGCTATGGGTAAGCCCAGTAATTTCTAAGGTGGGGACATGTTTGGTACAACTTTCTGGGCCGAAGGGCCTGTATTGTGCTGTAGGTTTTCTATGTTTCTATGAGCTAAAGAATGCAGAATTTAATCATCATGAATTTTAGAATGCAATGTTTGGACAATGTTTCTGGTGAAGTTCTGATAAGTTTTTTTTAGTAATCTATTTGAGAAATTAGCTGCAAACCTTTTCTAGACACCACTTTCAATCACCAGACATACTTAACATCTTTAAGGAATCACATCTCATTCAAGTCATGGAACAGCATGTTTGATTTCATTTGAAGTTAAAACTTACCAACCAAGAACACAGCAAGTATATAATTGACAGTATATGACATATTTCTATATAATTTAAACTGCTTCCTGAAAATTTTACATGATCTTTGTTATATAATGTTGCCTGAGCAACATTGTGATTGGAGGTGCAGATATAAATGGTTAATACTGGAATTCTTTCAGATCTACGTATTTGATTGTTAATAATAGAACTGATTCAATACCTTCAGAAGAAGATCTGATAGAAGAGTTACTCCTGGCAGACTATCCAGAAAGAATCTGCCAAGCCATTCTCCCACCATGTCTGCTTGTGCTAAATAGAGACCTGTTTCATCTACAGCTCTGGACAACATTTAACTAGCTATTTCTCTGATTTTTGAATTGACCAACTATTGTTATTGTCCATGATTTTGATTAAGCAACAACTGGTATTTTAAAAGGAATTGATAGTTGTGTAAAAAGTGAATCAATCATGTAATATTGCTTAACTACTTGAATCAGCACTAATTCCAGCCTCTAATTAACAAAGGTTGTACATTATATAATCAGGTAGAAACAAGAATTTGAAATCAATTAACTTTACTCATCCATAAAAATATTTTATTTTGTCCACACTAATGCTGATGCTGCACCCTTAACTGATGCACTATTACACTACCCTATACCCATCTTAAATTATAATAATATAGGAAGAGCCAATTTGGTCCATTGGACTGATACTGGTACTCGGAGAGCAAACCCATTCATCCCATCCCCTCCTCTACTAATCTCCCAGCGGCTCAGAATTTATTTTTGTTCACACACAATCCTCAATTCCTCTTTGATTATTTTGATTCATACTACAGTAGCCAGTAATTTATCTATTAATCTTTTGAGATGTGGGTGGAAACCAAAGTGTATGGAGCTAACTCACTGATCTTGACCTTGAAAGTGGATTCCTGGAGCCATGAGCCAGCATCACTATCTGCTGTGCCACTGTGCTACCATAACTTACCACCATTAATCCAAACATAAATGCATTAAACACAAGTAACACAATAATAGAACTGATGTCCAAACCTGTATAATGTGATCAGTGAATGGATCGGTAATGATACCGAGAAGGTTAGGTGCATCGTTTCCTGTCTGGATTATGAAGCTCCCCACCACAACCTTAGTGAGTCGGTACAGAAACCCGCTGACAACTTCGATTGGCAGTAGGACCAACACAGAGAGCCAATTGAAGCAATCATGGACAGTGGCGCCTGCAAATGCCCTGAAATTAATTTAACAAATATTTGGCATAGAGAATAATTCGAATGACTTTCATTCTGGAATTAAGCTTGAATGACTGAGTCAGCCAGTGACAGATATATTTTTCCAGCTGGCTCTTTGTAACATAGAGAACTATAAGTTTATTTTCTGTTTGTCCTGATTCTATGCTGAGTCATACCAAAGGTGGTGTAATTAGCCTCAAGATTGCTCAGATGGGTGAGATGTTTGATCAAGTTTACTATGATCTGATTGTTATGCAAATATCCCTGGTGTTAATCAAACAATCAGATCTGTGTACTCTGTGGGGTGGCGGAATATAGCTGGGCTGGCCTTCAACGCTGATAAAACATAATATTTCACCCCTGAATTTTAATAGAATATAATTCGTCTACGTTTTGATTTCCAGATAACCCCAAACAGCTGGCTGAATTTCACATCTCAGAGTTGGGAAGTAGAAAATTTGGCCCTCGACTTGAGGCACAGCCAGTTGGAAAATCCATTGGAGAATAGCCAGGACTCAATGAAACAAAACCACCAATACTTACTGTACCTAGTGATCTTAGAATATTGAGAACATTGGTGGTGAAAACAAAGTCAGTGAGTTTGTCTAAAAAATGAAAAGCCCTATGGAATTTCTACATACACAGGGCACAGATTTGGTTAACCTGTTATGGAAGAGATGTCAATTAGTTGGAAGGAGTGCAAAGAAGATTTATGAGCATGTTGCCAGGAATTGAAGGCTGAGATATAAGGGGTGTTTGGTCGGGCTAAGACTTGATTCTTTGAGGTGTAGGAGACTGTAAGATATCCTGAAAGAGGAATATCAAATCATTAGGGATATAGATAGGGTGAATACACACAGTCTTTTTCCCAAGGGGAAGGGATTCAAAAAATAGACGACATGCAGTAAGTTTAAAGTGAGAAGGGAAAGAACTAAAAGAGACTGAGGTGCAGCTTCGTCACAGAGAGTGTGGAATGAGCTACCAGGGGAAGTGGTTGAGACATGTACAATAACAATATTCAAAAGACATTTTGACAGGTACACAAATAGGAAAGGATTAGAAGGACATGGGCCAAACCTGAGCAAGTGGGACTAGTTTAGATGAGCATCTTGTTCAGCATGAATGAGTTGGGCCAAACAGCCTGTTTCCATGCTATGACAGGGCTAATTATTCACTGACTTTGCAATGCATGTGGACCACTTTGGATTGCTCTACTGCACCTTTACGGTATTCTGGGTTGGATGTTCAGTCTTTGATCATTATTCAAATAATTTAAACAGTTACGCTGGAGAGGAAAAAGAAACAATAAATACTTATTTTAAATTTCTGTTTTTTTGAGGATTAAATTGGCATTTTACCTCAAAAAAAAGACGATAACAGCACTGATACGTACAGCTTTGCTAGAGGGTGTTGACATGGAACTATGGATAATGAGAATCAGAATCAGGTTTATTATCACTGGTGCAAGTCAGTAAGTTTATTATTTTGAGGCAACAATGCAGTACAAGTCATAAAAATAATTTTAGTTACATAACTAAATACACTAAACAGTGCAAAAGAGAAATAACGAGAAAGCCCTTGATTTAGGACAATTTATCTAAGATTTTAGAGACTCGACATTATCCTTCTAGGCACAGGCTTACAAGATGCTATGGAAAGAGCCCAGTCCCATTGACTTGAATTGGCTGCTGGATAAGTCATGATAAATCTTACCGTTTGAATTCATTTCTGTCCCCAGCTTGCATTAGAGCTACAATAGTATTTGTTACTGAGGTTCCAATATTGGATCCCATAATAATTGGAATGGCAGATTGCACTCCCAGTACTAAAAAAAAAAGCACAGAGAAATTGAGTGTTTGTATTACAAATCTGAAAGTCAGGTTATGTAATATAAGAGATCATAAATTTCTGTAATGTATCTCTGATCCATTAGAAAATATCTACCAACAGCTTCTGGAAATGCTTGTTAATTTACATCATCTGCCATTTTCCACTCCATCCAAAGTAATTAGATCTCAAAATCTCAATACCAAACTTAGGTTGGGTTTACTTAGATGGGCCTTTTCTGAAAACAGTCAGCTCCAGGAACAGACTGTTGGTTTCTTCAATGGTTCTTGTCCACCCAACTTCATCAAGTTAAAGCCAAGGTAGAGATCATATCATAAAAATGGTAGCAAGTGATTAATATTAAATTGTGCAGGGTGGTGCACGGGACTAATTTAATTTATCCCAAGTTGTGGAAGAAGATGATTGGGGGCGATTTCTCGGGTCAGGATTTTTTGTAGTCCAGCACCAGTTAGATCCCAAGCAGGAAGAGCTCAAGAGTTTCAATCTGTGAAATTAGAAATGCAGGAAATACATAATTAATCAGACAACATTTGGGGAAAGAGAAACTGAGCTTACCATTGATCTGAAATGTTAACCGTATTACTCTATTCCCTGATGTAGCCTGACCTGTTGATTTTTCAGGCAATATTCAAGTATGGAATTAACAAACACACTGGGTTGACTCAGACAAGAGATGTCGGGAAGGCTGAAGGAGTGGCCGTGCTGGTGATGTAGGGTCAGAAGCACACCTCTCGGCTAATTAGGACACTGCTGATATTCTGGATCCATCTCAAGATGTGACAGGGAAGAGGGATGTATTCCATGATAGCTCTGTGGAATTTGATGCCTCCCTAAGATGATGTCTCTGATATTCCTAAAACACTTTATTTGTTGCCCCATTATAGTAAACAACTGCCTTTTAATTAGTAATTATTTCTGCTAAAATAGAACACAGAGATAGTTATCAATGATATAGTCACAGATATTATTAGCACAGTCAGCAGTCACTCCCAGGCCTTGTTTATCTTTGATCTCCACTATATCTCCAGGCTAAAAAATGAAGAAACTGTGGGAGCCTACATTTTGGATCCAGGTTCTCTTCTATGATGTCACTTTTTGTGGCAGCTTATTAATTGGGAAGCATAGCTGTGTGAGCATTGTCAGAACCTGGTGTCACTAAATGGGCCTTGAGTGTCAATTAGTTCTGAAGCCTAGATACATTATAATAGTAATAACACATTATATTCAATAAAAGTTAATTTGTTGTTTCTCCAAATTCCTATGTGATACAAGTAGTTTGAAATTATATTTGTGTTCATCTTCAAGCTGTCTATCATAAACAAAAAAAATTCTGAGGAAAGCAACACTTCTAAAAAAAATTTGTTGTCCAGCGTAATGTTTTTACATGATTGATAGTGGTTTATCTCTCTGTTTCCTGTTTACTTCCTTTACTTCCCATCTTCTGGTGATCCTATTGCAGTCAGAGCAAGTTTACTTACATCCTGATGACACCATGCTGACAACAATAGAAGTTGAAGTACTTGAGCTTTGGACCAGGACAGTGACCAAGATTCCCACCACAAGTCCAGCCACAGGATTGGACAGGATTGCATTGTCCTTAAAAATATCGCCTGCCACCTTGCCTGAAACAGAGAGACTTCACTGGCACATACGTTGTGAGTTAGACAAGAACATGCTAAGCAAATTAATTTAAATTACTTCTGGATGGATATATTCAGTTTTGGAAAAGAAAAGCAGAGTTGGAAATTACTATACACTGTACCTATTTTACACTTGTAAATGGAATACACCAGTTACTGCAAGACTTTGTGCTTTTGGATTGTCAGCTCCAGTTGCTAGTCATCTGGACAAACACCAAAGAGGACTTTATATTCTTCAAGAAGATCAGTTTGATTCTTCTAAACTCCAAAGAAAATAGGTCTGACTTTTTGAACAATTTAATTATTTTTAAACCACAACTTATTGAATGCTTCTGGCCCCAGTACTTGTAAATACTTTCTTAAATAAGGAACAAAATCTGTATCTAATGCACCTAGCATGGTTTCATCCCAAAAGTAATGAAGAATTGGATCTGAAGTGTAAATAATGAAACAGCTATTACCTCCAGCAAGTTGAAAGGCTGCACTGAGAACATCGAGAGAACAAACAAACATGTAGAGAAAGCTAAAGAGGAGCAGAATCTTCATTATTGAGTTCATTAACAATCTCAATTTCGCTTTTGTTTCCAGCTCTGAAATAAAAACAAAGGTATTTATTATTTGTTTTAAATCAATTGTGTTAAAAAACTATCTTCATTGTTGAAACTGGTTTATCAATTTCAATCTTAAGTGTTAGTTGTATGTATACATTCGTGATCTGACACAGGGTAAATAAATAATAGTAAATTCATCTCCAGCCCCAGCCCCATGCTTTGGCATGGAATATCCTGTCAGAAATAGACCCAGACCACAGACGTTTGATTCCTATTTCCCTGTTGACTTCAGCTAACATAGAGTCATAGAGTCATAGAACACTACAGCACAGAAACAGGCCCTTGCGGTCATCTAGCCCATGTCAAACTATTAATCTGCCTAGTCCCATCGACCTGGCCCAGAACACAGCCCTCCATACCCCTCCCATCCATGTACCCATCCAAATTTCTCTGAAATGTTGAAATTGAATCCGCATCCACCACTTGCTCCTTCCACATTCTCACGACCCTCTGTGTGAAGTGGTTTCCCCTCATGTTCCCCTTAAACGTTTCACATTTCATCTTTAACCCATGACTTCTAGTTGTAGTCTTACCTAACCTCAGTGGAAAAAGGCCTGTTTGCATTTACTGAATCTATACACCTCGTAATTTATATATCTTGATCTAATCTCCCCTCAGTATTCTACATTATAGAGAATAAAATCCTAACCTGTTCAACCTTTCCCTATAACTCAGGACTTCAGGACCTAGCAACATCCTTGTAAATTCCCTCTGCAATCTTTAAATCTTACTAATACCTTTCCTGTAGACTGCTGATCAAAACTGCACACAATACTCCAAATTACATCTCACAATCGTCTTATACAATTTTAACATAACATCCCAACTTCTGTACTCAATACATTGACTTATGAAGGCCAATGTGCCAAAAGCATTCTTTATAACCCTATCTGCCTGTTATGCTACTTTCAAGGAATATAAATCTATACGTATTCCCAAAAACATCTGTTCTACCATACTCCTCAGTGCCCTACCACTCATCGTGTATGATCTACCTTGACTGGTCCTCCTAAAGTGTGACACCTACATTAAATTCCATCTGCCATTTTTCAGCCCATTTTTCCAGCTGTAAGCTTTGACAGCTTTCTTCATAGTCCACTACACCCACAATCTTGGTGTCATTCACAAATTTGCTGATCTAGTTTACCACATTATCATCCAGATCTTTGACAAAGGTGATAACAACAAAGGACCCAGTACCAATCCCTGTGGCACACCACTAGTCACAGTCTTTCAGTCAGAAAAGCAACCATTTACTACCTCTCCCTGGCTTCTCCCACAAAGCCTATGTCTAGTCCAATTTACTTCTCCATCTTAAATGCCAAACCTTTCTTGCCCAACCTCCCATGTGGGACCTTGTCAAAAACCCTGCTAAAGTCCATGTAGACAACATCCACTGCGCTGCTTTCATCAACTTACCCGGTAACTTCCTTGAAAATCTCTATTAGTTTGGTTAGACATGACGTACCACACACAAAGCCATGCTGAATATACCTAACCCGTCCCTGTCTATCCAAAAACTTATGCATCCTGTCCCTTAGACTTCCTTCTAATAATTTTCCCACTACCGATGTCAGGCTTATTGGTCTATTATTTCCTGGCTTAATCTCAGCGCCTTTCTTATACATAGGGCTAAATTAGCTATCCTCCAATCCTCCAGTATCTCAAGCATGGCTAAGAATGTTTTTAAATACCTCTGCTAGGGCCCCCTCGATTTCTGCCCTAGCCTCCCACCGAGAGCACTTTGTCAAGCCCTGGGGATTTTCCACTCTAATTTGCCTCAAGAGAGCAAACATCTTCTCTTCTGTAATCTGTATTAGGCCCATGACCTCACTGCTGCATGTCTCAGTTCTATAGACACTGTGTCCATCTCCAGAGTAAATACAGATGTAAAAAAATCTTCTTAAGATCTCCCCCATCTCTTTGAGTCCATACATAGATTACCACAATGATCTTCCAAAGGAGCCACCTGATTCCTCCTTAAGTGTTCTTTTGTATTTCATATACTCCTCCAGTACCTTGTTTGTTCCTACCTACCTATATCTGCTATGTGCTTCCTACTTTTTCATAACCAGGATCTCAATATCTCTCGAAAACTAAGGTTCCCAAAGCTTGTTATCCTTGCCTTTTATTTTGACAGGAATACCCAAACTGTGTAATCTTAAAATTTCACTTTTAAAGGCTTCCCACCTGACAAGTACATTTTTGTCTGGGAAAAAAAAACTTGTCTTAATCCACGCTTACCAGATCCTTTCTGATGCAGTCAAAATTGGCCCTTCTCCAAATTAGAAGCACAACCCAAGAGCCAGACCTATCCTTTTTTTATAATTATCTTGTAAGTAACAGCATTATGATCATTAGGTGCAAAGTGTTCCCTTACCTCTTTCACCTGCCCTGTCTCATTCCTAACAGGAGATCTAGTATTGCATTCTCTCCATTTGGGACTTTTATGTACTGATTAAGGAAACTTTCCTGAACACATTTGACACACTCTTTCCATTGCAACCCTTTTACAGTCAATATGTGGAAAGCTAAAATCACCTACTACCACAGTCTTATGTTTCATGCAACTGTCTGCAATCTCTCTACAAATTTGCTCCTATAAATTCTGCAGACTGTTGGGTGGTCTATAATATAATCCCATTAATGTGGTCATACATTTGATATTCCTGAGTTCGACCCATAAAGCCTCACCAGAACAGCTCTCCATTCTGTTTTGACTGAGCATTACCAAGACATTTTCCCTGAAAAGTAATACCACTCTTCCCCCTTTAATTCCTCCTGCTCTACTGCATCGAAAATAATGCAACCCCAGAACATTCCTCTTGCAACCAGGTCTCACCAATTGCTACAGTCTCAAAATACCACATTGTGATCCATGCCCTAAGCTCATCTGCCTCTCTTACAGTAGTCATTGCATTGAAATATACACAGCTCAGAACATTAGCCCCACCATGCTCAACCTTTTGATTCCTGACCTTGTATGTAGACTTAACAACATCTTTCCCACAATCACTCCACTATCTGTTCTGGTGCTCTGATTCCTATTCCCTTGTAAACTCTAGTTTAAACCACGTTATGGATCTGGGAATAGAGATCCATAACTCTTTGAAAATTGCATCACAGGTAGATAGGGTCATAAAGAGATTGGCACATTTCTAAGATTAGCACATTGGCTAATTATTGAGTACAGAATTTGGGATGTGACTTCAAAATTGTATAAGACATTGGGACCTAATTTTCAATATTTTGTGCAGTTGTGATCACCCACCTACAGGGAAGATAACAATAGGTTGAAAGAATACAGAGAAAATTTACAGGGATGTTGCCGGGACTGGAGGACCTGAGTTATAGGGAAAGGGTGAATAAGGTTGAAAGGGAGAAGATGGCGACGCGACACAGCTTGCAGTGGCCATTCCGGTGAATGATATCTGTTATCTGTCAAGTAGGGCGCCATGCACAATCCTGATTTGATGGAGACAGACGTGAGAGCACGGAGGAACATCTGGTGAAACTTCTGAAATGCTTGTTTCGCTGTCGCTGCTACTACGTGATCCAGAATCTCCAGAGGGGTAGGCCCCGAGTCCTTGGTTTTGCTTGTTGCTCGGCGGCCGGGGCAGGGTCAAAGCGCTCGCAGACATGGTGCTCGGTGTTGGAGGTCTGGTCAGAGGCTTGAAGTTTTCGGATGGATTCAGAGTTTGCTGCGGTCGGGTGCTTCCAATGCATCGGCAAGTTGCGGCGCTTGGAGGTTCATGGCAGGGAGAGTTTCTCCCTTCTACAATCTGTGTGAGATGATGGGGTTTTTACCGTGTCCATGGTCTGCTCTTTATCAAATTACGGTATTACTTTGCACTGTTGTAACTGTATGTCATAATTATGTGGTTTTGTCAGTTTTAGTCTTGGTTTGTCCTGTGTTTCTGTGATATCTTTCTGGAGGAACATTGTATCATTTTTAATGCATGCATTTCTAAACGACAATAAATGAGGACTGAGAGTCCTCATAATCTAATCTAATAACTCAGAATTTTATTCCCCAGGGTGTGAGAAAAATGAGGGAGATTTGAAAGAGGAATAAAAATTATGAGCGATATAGATTAGGTAAATGCAAGCAAGCATTTTGCAATGAGGTTAGGTGAGATAGGAACTAGAGGTCATGAGTTAAGAGTGAAAGGAGAAATGTTTAAGGGGAACATTGGGGGGAAATTCTTCACTCAGAAGGAGGGAAAGAGTGTGGAACGAGCAGCCAGCGGAAGTGGTGGATGCAGGTTAAATCTCAGCATTTAAGAGCAACTTGGATAGGAACATGCTTGGGAGGATGTGGAAGGTTATAGTCCGGGTGCAGGTCAATGGGACTAGGCAGATTAATAGCTTGGCATGAATTAGCTGGGCTGAAGGACCTGTTTCTGTGCTGTAGCTGTGCATTTCCAGTTTACTTTTGGTTATTCAATTAAGTGGCATTCCTGCAAAAGCATCTCTCCATTTGAGAATGCATAGTTCACAAATGGAGAGACATTTGCAGACTTAATAACAAAAGAATACAACATAAATCAAACAATGTTGGAGGAAAATGTTCTGTTGTGTTGTTTGTTTAAATTAATAACTCACCACTTACCTCTCCATTGAGGTACATTATCTGGCCTGGACATTGTCCAAGTTTTAGCTGAATGCGTGTCGATCTCAAATGTGTCCATGCCATCCACCAAGTTGACAGATGACCCTGGACAGAGGTACCCATGATCCGAGTGTGGAACCCCTCCCACCGCTGGGAGAGGGTATGGTTTAGTGCCTGCCACTCCATGCATGCCTGCCATGGTAAACACAACATCAGGGCTGTTGAGACTGGAAGTATTACTGAACATCTATTTAAAGAGGAATCAGGTTTTGGATAAGAAATGGTGTTCAAATAAGTAAAAGGAATTATGAATAATATTTAACATTCCCACCAATGATCCAGCAAGCGGATACAATAGAGATTCCCAGACAGGCAAATGGATGTAAGGAAATGGAGTGCTATAAACTGCATTGGTGGGAGCAGTTAGTTTGATCGTGGAGAATATTTATATAGGTCAGCACATTATCGTGAACAAAAGGGCCCATATGTGCTGTACTGTTCTATATTCTGTGTCCTATAGTTAAGGAAATGATATTCCAGTTCTTGCATGAGGCAGGTAGAGCCCTGCAATAAACACCCCACCTTACAGTATGTTGCATGTGGCACAGCTTTGCAATTGAAGATCATGGTTGGTGTTAGGGGAGAGCAATTAAGTAGATCTGAAACCTAAGGACACCGAGGAGCCAGGAAATAAGGATTAGGAGACTGAGGAAAGCTACAACAGATATCTCAGCAGAGCTTCATCAGCCTCACGTTCCAGCAGCAAAGAGCAGGGAGACATTGTACACTGTCTATACCAGGCAGACTCTGAGACCTCGAGAGGCCATACCCCATACTCACCAACCATCAAAGCGATCAGTAAAATTCAATGCATGTGAATGCCTTTATTCACAAATAATCTAAAACGCTCAGGCAATCTAAAGTAAAATATTCAAACTACACTTATTTAAAACTATGACAACTTCCCTGTAAAGGAGACACATCTGATGAGAAATGAGAAGAAAAAAGTTACTACCTGTATAGACTGTTCCATTAAATCAATCTAATCTACAAATTAACAGGTGAGGGATCCCGTGATAAGCAATGGGCTAAATCATGCTGATGGTTCCTGACTGATCTGTAGGCAATTGTCAACCATCTACAGTGTGCATCTAACCTTTCACTGACAGTTCTTTAGACCACAATCTGCTATCTGTAGCAAGGGCATCTGACCTTTCCTTAAAAAGCTACCCTATTCTCTGCTTGGTGGACCATAATAGATGGCCTAATTTTTCCAAATGACATTCCATTTGCCATGTCCTACCCCTCACTAGGCTAATCAATTTCCACTGTAACTTCTTTAAATGCTCCTCCCTGCTCACTGTGACCTGAGCCCTTGGCCCACTGGGCCTAGACTGATCACCAGGCTCTCGTACTTTAGTGGTGTTCCTTGTTTACATTTCAGACACTTGTTTTGGATTGAGATAGCATCTTCAAATGCAGGTCAAGAAAGCTCACCAATGCCTCTACTTCCTTAGGAGCCGAAAGAAATTTGGCAGGACCCCATTGACCCTTACCAATTTTTCATGATGCTCGATAGAAAGCATCCCACCTAGATGCATAATGGCTTGACATGGCAACTGCTCTGCACGTGACCTCAGAAAACTGCAGAGAGTTGCAGCTCATCACTTCACAGTGACTAGCCTCCCCTTTATAGATCTGTCTTTAGTTCTCACTACTCAATAAAACAGTCAGTAATCAAAGACCCCACCATCCCTGGGTAGTCTCGCTTCTCCCCTCTTCCATCAAGCAGTGCCCATCAGACTCAAGGGCAATGTCTACCCTACTGTTATTTATACTGTTAAATAGTTCTGTAGTATTATTTGAATTCTTGACCTTGCAAACTACCTCAATGTGATCTGCATTGTTTTTTCTTTTTTTGCACAGCACTTTCTCTGTCTCTGATTCTCTTTATTCTGCATTGTTATAGTTTTACCTTGTTCCATCTCAGTGCATTGACTAATGTCATCTGTATGAACAGACTGCTAAGACAAGCTTTACACTGTATCTTGGTACATATGACAATCATAAGCCAATTCCAATTCCAGTTTAACATCTTATCATAATCAGTCACATCCTTTATGTCGTCTTTTCTCGCCTCTTTTTTTTTTTTAGCAATTTTGCTATCAAAAGTGTCTCATTGGTCAAGAGTAACTGCACAGTTGAATACCATTGATAATTGCACATGGCAGGTGGGGTGAATCAGGTGTGCCCCCACTTGGCAGGTTGATGGGTCCATGGGGCACTGTCCTAGGACTGGCTGTGCTTGCTCCGTGATGTGACGCCATCCTGCTCCAAGCCTACAGGGAGGAAAAAGGACTTGTCATTCTCTTGGAAATGGCATCTCATTCTTACTCCCAAGAGCTACCTAAGAATGAAGTAACAGCAATTATATTTCACATTCTGTAGCAAGGCAAGTTATTGACAACTGCTCAATAATAACTTGAGAAAAGGAAAGCTTTGCAAGCAAATTATATCATCCAAGATCAAAAAGATGTAGATGCCATAACACTGAATGAAAGACAATGAACGCTAAAGAGGTAATGGTAGATTTCCAATTTGCAGAGTTAATTCTGTTTTCTTCTCCATGGACATTTCTTGAGAAGCTGAATATTCCTGGAATATTCTATGTAGGTTGTATCATTTTGCCTGGGGTTTTCACTATGCATTTTGGATGGGGTGCAAATTAAGTGTATTTTATGGAGCATATATTTTGCATATTATAGGTGATGGGGGTAATTTATGGGATGTGTAATAGATATTCATTTCCCAGGGCCCAAGTGGCTTACTACTAACCTCAGCTTTTTAGCAAAGCAGTATGACCTTTCTAAGAATCAAAGAGTTGTTTTTGTCTAAGTTAAACTTCTAACCAATATTCCTTGCTCAGCCTCTTGTTGTAAACAAGAGAAAAATACTGAACTGTACTGAAGTATGCCTTTTGTGTTTTATATTCTGTGTTTTCGGTCTTTTTTTTGTTGCCGTTTGCATGTTTTTTTTGCATGTCGGGGGGAGGTGGACTTGATGTTTGATGTTTTTCTTTGAACGGATCGGTTCCATAGTTTTTCTTTGTTTCGTGACCTTCGCTAAAGAAGACAAATTTCAGGGTTGTATACTGCATACATACTTCTATAATAAATGTACTTTGAACTTCTGAACTCTGAACAATAAGGTTCTTGTTGGCTCATGATTTAGTCGAGAGAAATAATGGGTTACACATTGGCCTAATTAAAAATAACTAGTAGAAAAACAGTATAACTTTTATACTGTTGGGGATTGTTAGGGATTTAAAAGTGGAATGACAGAAAGATAGGGTGGCAGAAAGCCGATCTAGAATTCTTCTTCAGCCTTTCTGTGACAGGTGCCTTCTTCATCTGCAACTTGCTGGTATGTATGTCTTCTTAGTTTGTAGGAATTGTACTTGTGTTTGGAAATCCTTTGTACTTTAGAAATATTTTGTAATCTTTCATAAGTTAGAAATCCTCTAAGTTTTAAGTTTATTTCAAGAACTATTCACCTAAATTAAACATATATCACTAAAAATAAATTAAACTGTGTTTAAACTACTTCATTAGCTGGAAGAATCACCCCTTGGTAGGGAGGGGAGACCCACTGCTCAAATGCTGATTATTGACAGCTAGGTCTCACTGCGCAGTGAAGTAAACTAGACCTTAAACTATAGGGTGATACAGTTTAAAGAGTGAGTACTCATAGATATTTAAGTTGGAATGCGCAAAAGTCTTCTATTAAGTTTAGAGCTTGTGAACAGTGGACTCAATATCATCACAGATGCCAATTATACAAATTACGTGAGTTTTAGACTAGAGCTATTGTAAGATTTGCGTATTATCTCTATGCCTACTGCAGCAGTCAGGGATAAGGATCATAGCACAAAAAGGCTCTGCACTACTGAATGTTCAACATGCAAAGTTTGAAGAAACTGATGAATGCTAAAAAAGTTGAATGTTTCCTGGGGTTCAGTAAAGTTTTGAAGAAAGCGAAGTGACCTTACTGAAGCCTTACTGAAGGTTCTTAAGGGCCTTCATAGGGTAAATAATTCCCCTTATCAGACCATCTAGAATCATGGTTCACAGTTCCAACATAAGGAATTGGCCACACAGGACAGAGATGAGAAAACATGCCATCATCTGATGCGTAGTGGCACTCTCGAATGGCACTCTCTAACTTTAGAGGAGAATGAAGGTTCGATCATGGAGACTTTTAAAGGGATATGGTATATACAGAAGAGGAGTGTCAAGGCAGAGGACCAACCATAAACTTTTTGGATGACAGAATAGATGTGAGGGGTCAAATGTCCTACTCTTGTTTCAGTATGATTTTCCGGTGCCTAAATCTGCTCTGACATGAGACCAGAGACCTTGTCCCAAATTTCAGTAATGCATTAGAAAAGCTAAGCATTCTGAGCCCATATTCTCTTCAAAGGTAAAGTGGAGTCTGTCCTGAAACAAATGGGTAAAATAAATGAAAATTTCCACACAAAGAAAAATAGTCACTGTTGTTCAATTATTTTAGTCCCTCAACATCAATGCAGGAATTCCGTAAGGTAGTGTTCTTAGCCAAACCACCTTCAGACTTTTCTTCCTTTGTAGGTCAAAGGCTGATGAGAACACAATATTCAATTCCTTTCCAGCTTCTCAGTGGAGAAATAGTCCATGTCACATGCTACAAGAGCAAGATAACAGCTTCTGGGCTGAGAACTTGCAAGCAATATGCAGTTCTCAAAGGTACAAGGCATGACCTGCTCTAACAAGAAAAAGGTTTAACCAACTAACCTCGACATTTAATAGTATTACCCTTACCAAATCTCCTACTAATAACCAGGAACTCAATTGACCAGACCAAAAGAATGAATAGCCACATGGCAGATGAAATTTCATATATGGAATTGCAGAGTGATGTAGTTTGCTTGGGGGAATGAGGAGAGGCAATACAGAGTAGAATATGTAGACTAAAAGGTATGCAGAATAGAATGATCTGGAGGTATGGACATAGAAGGTACTGAAAGTGGCAGGACCAGGTTAGGAAGCATACCCAATTTAATGTTTTACAATAAAGACAGAGGGTATAAAAGCAGGGAAGTCATGTTGAAGCTTTATACAACATTGGTCTAATTTCAGCACAGTTTGCCTCATTGAAGGAAGGATATGAAGGAAATAGAGTAATTCTGGGGAAGATTTATGAGAACAATCTTTGTGATGAGGGATTACAAATGCAATAATAGAGTGAAGATGTTGGATGCATTTTCAGTGGAGAAGAGAAGGCTGAAGAGAAATCATAGAAGTGCAGAATATTGAAAAACAATAGTCTGGATGGAGTGAGTAGTAATAGGCTGTTCTTTTGGTGGATGGGTCACTGACAAGGTCATGGGTATAAGTAAAAGGAATGAGAATTAAGAGTGACATGAGAAAACCGTCTCTTACATAGGTTGGTTGGAATGCATAGCCTGCAGAAGTGGTGGAAACAGATTCTATTCTGGACTTCAAGAGGGAACTGTATATGTACAATGTGGAGAAAAATTTGCAAGGGTACAGCAAAAAGACCAGTGGATGGAGTTAATGAGATGACCTTCCAGAGCACTGGCATGGCTACATGAGCTCTTCGTAATGGAACCATTCTATGGTTTTAAGTAGATAAATAACCGTGCCTGGTCAGATGGTGGGTATCTTGTGGCAAGGCACAGGAGATACCTTTTTACTCATCTGGATGAGAACAAATCCAACAACACACAAGAAGCTCTACACTAATTAGGACAAAGATGCCCACTTCACTGAAGGTTCATCCACTGCCCTCATATTCATTCCCTCCTTTCCAGCGTGCTGTACAGTAAAGTCTACCACCCACAAAATGGGTCAGACTCCATCCTTCCTTTAGGAAGATGTTTGATGCTTCATCTTAATCCAGATACTCCTTATCCAACACTGTTGTGGGAACACGTTCACTAGAAGGAGTGTCTCAACATAATTTCTCAAGGGCATTAAGGGATTGGCAATAAATTCTGGCTTTGTCTGAATGCATTACAAAATATGGATAAGGAAAATCTACATTTCCCCTGAAATGGTACAATTTGAAAGATCAACTCGCAAACTACATTCTTTGTTCTTACTGAGATTTCTAACTTCCTGAAACCTCAGATATAATCCTGATTAAATGTCTTGATTGCTTTGCCTTTGGATCAAAGTGGCCAACACAAGGGACAGGGTAATCGCAACATTAACCAAATTCATTCACTGGCTGATGGTTTAAGCCATCTGAAATTTACCCCTATTTTGACCAATTTAAACGTGTGATTTTTTTTTGTCATTGTCCAACCAGGATATTTTGCTGGAAATGCAATTGGATCTAAGATGGTCATAGTGATTGAAACAAATCACTTTAGCCAGCTTTCATTTGAGCAAAGTATAGTCATGTGTTTGCAAATACAAAATGGAAAATTAATTTCAGCTGCAGCTCCAACATCCAAGAGCCACGTTTTAATTGAAAACCAGGATTTTGCTCTATTAATGTAACCTATCCAATATTATGCTATTTTCTGCCTCTTCTGGCTCTTTGGCTTCCAGGGTATCTAAACCCCACCATCAAGGTCAGAACACACAATTGGCTATCCATTCTGAAACTCTCTAAACTTCTTGTCTTTCTTTCCTTGTCACCCTCAAACCCTGTGGAAAATTGGTATTTATTCAAAGCATCAATTTGTTGCTTCCCACCTCACCTTTGTCTCTATCCATTCTACTGAAACTCTTGTGAATCTTTTTAAAGTTAATTATTATTAATTATTTTTTCCTACAAAAGTTAGTATTATACAACCCCATAGATTTTACATTATTAATATTGTTATTAAATTATATCTGAACAAAAACACTAATTCTCAATATTCCTAAACTTTAACCTTTAGTGTGATCTTTTGTAAAGCATGTTGGCACATCAAGACGGACTTTAAGAACTAACCAAGCAAAATAAACTACAAATATATAGTCAAGCAGATTAATTCTCCAAATTTGTGTCTAATGTTGAATATAGAATGTATTGATTAATTCACCAGTTTAGAAATAACAGTTTAAAAGCAAATTTAGCTTAGATTAAATTCAATTCCTTCTGCTCCATGAAAATTGAACTCAATTGCTAAATCTGGTAAATTTTGTGTTAAAGTACTACAATGTATCTTCTTGCAAAACTATTAAACAGAACTCAGTAAAAGTAATAATGCAATTAAAAAGCTTTAATCAAATACCACTTAATTCACTTTGTGATAATTATTTTTTTCATTTATGTTATATTTAAATAGAAAGGCAACTTTATGATATATATGACATTTTAAATGCCTCATTGCAAATTCAAATACTATTAGCACTCAAAACTGAAGTTCATGAATTTACTGCTGCAACAATATATATATTTGCCTTACCTGAGTTTGGAACAGATCTCTACATGTGAGTTCTTACATTCAAGTACTTGACCCAGTTTGAGAAGAAAGAATTAAGACATTTTTTTTATATATACTCAGACCAAAAGAGCAAAGTCTGGCATGTCATACCCACAAAGCATGCACCTACAATAACTAACCACTGCTTAGGAAGCTGAACGTCGTTAATTTATAATCAATTTTTGGTCAGAAAAATGCTGACACTGCAAGAACTGGGACTGTGTATTCTTGCAAATCGTAGTTCAGACATAAATAACACAACTTGCCTAATTCTGTGAAGTCTTTAAAATGAGCAGAAGTGGATTAATATTTTTTGGTAATTATTAGGTAAAGTATATTGATGCTGACAGTCAGAACTCAGACAAGAGATGGCCAGCTTTCCTGAACCAGTGGATAAGGAAGAAGGACCAGGTAAAATGGAGCTCTTCCGTTTCTCATTCCGATTTCAGTTTCATGCTAATAGATGTAACAGGGAAGAAGTGTAACTGGGAGCCCAGAAACATATACAGAGATGAATGGTATTTTATCCTATTACTATGTTGATTCTACAGCACCACTAACTTTAAGTCCTACAAGGCATGACACAGCATAAGTATTCTACCCAAGAAATGTGTCGTACCTGAGTGTTGAATCCATTCCTACTCTTGGAATTACCCAGAGGTGAAAAGAACAACACAATGCAAATTTAAGCCTTTCTTTTATTACCTTTATTTCCTTTAGAACTCATACCAAATGCACGGATGGTGAATCTACAAGGTAAATATTAAAATTGCAAAGGCTTCTCTTGCACCATATTAGAGATGGGCTGTTACGCCAGTGAGTAATGTTAATCATGACAATTCCATATTAGAGGTAAAGGGATGGGTTGCATCCTGCATCAGAGATTCTCGACTTGGACCATAATGCCTACCCCAGGGAACCATGCTAGATTTTGTAGGGGCCACAAGTGAAAATCAAGAAACAGGGGGCCACAGGAGTTTCTGAATGGGCCATGGTAATTTACTGTTTTAATGAAATGTGACTAAAATATATAAATAAAAAAGAAATGAATATATGTAATTTAATTGAAATCTTGACTGAAATGAATGGGAAAATATGCCAGATGATGCAAATGAGGCAGCAAAACAGCCTAGCCTATGTGTGTGGCAGTGTGTGTGTGTGGGGGGGGGGGCGGGTTGCAGCACGCCAATCATTCTGCTCCTGCTTGACCACGCACAGATCACCATTCACACCCTGCAGGAAGGCCCGCTGAGCCACGTTCCACATCCACCCCCAAATCACAAATCTCTGATTATACAGTGAGCAGGTGGGCGTGACCCAGCAGGATACCCTGCAACGTGCTCCACCAGCTAGTGATTATGATTACTTTGTTTTAAAATTACATGTTAATGTGGAACCATCCGCATCTAATTTCAACTGAAAGACTGTTCAAAATTGCCAGCTTTTTCCATGTCAAAGCCTTTATCAGAAAGGAATCTATCTGAAAAACTAAATTTATTAATCAAATAGTTATAAAGAAATGAAACTACAGTCTCATTATACAAAGAGGCTATTACCACTTTCCTTGGAAAACTCAAACTTTTCAGCAGCAATATTGGACATCGCGAGTTTATGCAATTTCCTTCACTGGTCACTTAAAATATGATGTATATCTTGATCATTTGAATCAACTGCACACTGATATGAAATTTCAGTTCAGAAACCTGCAGGAGATGCATACTGCAGATTGGGTGGTGGATCCATTTGGGGTGAATGTGAATGATGTTGAAGAATGACTTACTGAGCTACAAATTGATAGAAAATCTCAAGCGAAATTCAAATGCTGCAAGCAAAATTTCTGGATGACTACTGATATGTAAAATAAGTTTCCTCCGCTCTGGGGAGAAAGCAAAGTTGTTTTTAATTGGATTTCCCACCTCTTTCCAAGTTGAAAGTGATTTTAATCAAGCTTTTCACCTGTCATCAAAAGCTTGTAACTGTCTTGATGTTGTGAAGTGATCTTCAATTGTCTTTAACCAAGTTGTAACCAGATGTTCAAAAACACACTAGTTTGCTTCAGTTGCGAAAATCTCACTAGATATCCAAAGTACATTATTAAGTGCTTTTTCATTGCTGTTTGGAAGAATATTATGATATTATAAATGCAGTTATATTCAGAGTTTTGAAATCATTTTATTTTTCATATACGTCTGTAACATTATATTTAAAGTATAATAATGCCGGTAACCTGTTAAATATTGACAGTATATTAGAATAATTAGTACAATTGATAAAAAAAACTTTAGCAACAAATGGAGAGTATAGACAGTGGGGGCCACAGAGATAAATGAAAGATACAAGTGGGCCACGAGCAGAGAAAGATTGAAAACCATTGTTCTACATTACATTAAAGCATGAGGTTAAAATTAATTCTAATTTTAGAGATCAGAAGTTTCCATAAAGATTGGGTAGCAGTGAGTAGCAGTTTATTATTGTGTATGTGTTTGTTTAATGCAACCCTGTTTCGTTCCATTCTGAGTCACATCTTTAGCCGTCCAATGCTATAAAATTTGGAGATCTCTCCTGAAACTTCTCCAGAAGTTTTTTTTGTCTCTCTGTCTCTGGGCTCCTCCACATCAATGATGGTTGAATGAAGTTTCACATCCCATCATAGAAATGTGTCAATCAGAATAAGGCCAATAGTAAAGGTAATTATGTTACTCTTGCTGCCCTTTTCTCTCTCCATTACTCTTTGGTCTCCACCTCTTTGTGCGTTTGTCCAGATGCTTCTTAAACAGGATGAGAATTTCTGCCTCCACCACTCCTTTTCAATAGACATATTAAAAGTGGAGAAAGCTATATAGTTGAAAGGTTTAACAATCAAAGGTTACGGGGAACATGCAGTGGAGGAGTTGATGCTAGCATAGATCATCTGTGAACAGACTGAGTGGTGAGGCAAACTGGAGGGGCCTGGTGGCCTGGTCCTGTTCCTTGTGTCTCTTGGGTTCTGGCATGGAGTCCCAGATGACCACCGTTCTTTGTCTGAAATTAATCTTCCTCATTTTCTATCTGATCCTTTTACCTAATCTATATTGGTTACCTGTTGACCTCTCCTATAAGTGAGATATATCCCAAAAGGAAATCTTTTCCTCCATCTCATTGAGCAAGTTAAATAGTGATGTGGATTTTGGATCTAATCTCAAATGGAGTTTAGATCTTCTATAAACAACTAGGTAAATAGGGAAAGTCTTTAAGTTTTTGTCCACGTCATTGATAGTCTGAGTCAATCTGTCTTTCTGTCACTACATTCCATCAATAACTCAGCTCAGATCCAGTATGGAATTAAACTTTAATGGCATCCTAGCAAGAACTGACAAATATTTTTCTATAGGAGTAGAGGACTGTAATGTGTCAGAACAAGAGTGGAGATTACACAAGCTCCCTATCAATTCAGTACCAATTTCCTGCACATCCCAAACACATGGGAATTAGTTGGTTACTTGGTCCAGCAAATTGCTCTCAGTGCTTAAGTGATTGGTAAAATCTGGAAGGAGCTGATGAGAATGTGAGAATGTGAGAATGTTTTAAACAATTGGATTCATGTAGGATTAGTAGAAATGACTGGTTGATGGTCGGCTTGGACTCAGTTGACTGAAGTTCCTGTTTCGGAGCTGTATCTCTCTATAACTCTAACTCTCTGTCAGATCTCAATTACTGCCAGGTAGTTAATAATTTTGATAACTTCCATTCATTTTTCTAATTCAATCTCTTAATCACATTTTCCCAATCTGTATTTTTTGTTTTACAAGCCTGAACCTAAAGGAAAGAGACACACTGAGCAATATGCATCTGAAAATCGCATATTTTCACAGCAGACTATATTCAAGTTAATTTCCAGATCAGCTAGTCCCAATCCAGAAGTTCTACTAACCATTTCTGGTTGCAAGCTACCCCTTGAGCCAATGATGCATGTGATTTTCTGTGCCTGCCTCACATGGGATGAAGTCATTTTTTGGGACGCAGCTTTGATTTGGAAAATGAATTGTGTTCTGGGCAGTGTTCATCAATGATCATCCCCACAACTACCAAGTTTCCAATTTTATTTTTAAATGCAGCTTTCAGCATTTGTGTATCATGAACAAAGATGATGCTTCTGTCCATTTCTAATTCACTTTAATTTGCTCTTTCAGGAAGCATTTGAAAGCCAAGCACATGAGTGAACCAGATGCCCTTTTACAATAATGTGTGACAGGTACATAGAACAAAGTCTAAGGGCTTCAGGAAGGAATGAATGGACTAGTATGGACATAACCAGTGTTTTGTAGAGAAGCAATCTGAACTCAGTCCCCAGACTGTTGAAGTTCAACACACCATATGCTGTCTTAACCACCCTAACAAGTTGCACAGTAACTTTTCTGCATATATGGATATGGACCCTAAGCTCTCTTTTCCTCCACAATGCAAAGGATTTTGCTATTCATCTGCTCACTATCTTTAAGTTCAACTTTCCAAATATATCACTTCACAGTATTTTGGATTGAATTCTATCTGCCACTTCTCAGCCAGGCTCTCAGCCTATCAATGTCCCATGTAACCTACCACAACCTTCTACACTGTCCAGCACACCACCAACTTACCTTTCATTTGCAAACTTATTAACCACCAACCCTATCCATTTCCTCTTCTGAATCATTTATAAAAATCAGAAAGAGGCAGGAATCACAGAACCAATCCCTATGGAACACCGCTCATCACTGACCTCCAGGCAGAATACACTCTATCTACTACCACCTTCTGCCTTATCTGGGCAAGCCAATTCTTTATCCACACAGTTTCTCTCAATATTATGCTTCTTGACTTCTTGAATGAGGCCAACATGGGGAACCTTATCAAATGCCTTACTAAAATCTATATATATCACATCTACTGCACTACAAAGCCATGCTGACTATCCCTAATCAAATTATGCTTTTCCAAATGCTTGTAAATCCTGTCTCTAAGAATCTTCGCCAATAGTTTGCCCACCATTGATGTAAGACTCACTAGCCTATAATTCCTAGGATTGCCCTATTACCTTTCTTGAACAAATAAATAACACCTTTCAATCTACTGGTACTACTCCTTTGGCTAGTGATGATATAAAGATCATCACCAAGGACATAGCAATTTCTTCCTTCACTTACAATCGTAACTTGGTTTATATCCGATCTGGCCCCTGGGACTTATCTATCTTAATGTTTTTCAAAAGTTCCTCTTTCCTGACATCGATATGTTCCAACATATTAGCCTGTTCTACATTGATCTCAGATTCATCAAGGTCCCTCTCACTGAATAATACTGAAGCAAAGAATTCATTAATGGCCTCCCCTACCTTCTCTGACTCCAGGTACAGTTCCTCTTTTATCCCTGATCAATCCTACCCTCACTCTAATCATCCTACTATTCTTCATGTATCAGCAGAACACTTTGGAGTTTTCCTTAATCCTACTCAACAAGACCTTCTCATGCCCCCTTCTAGCTCTCCAAAGTCCCTTCTTATGCTCCTTCTGGCTACCTTATACTGTAACTCTCCAGATCCTTGCTTCCTAAACCATAAGTATACTTCCTTCTTCCTCTTGACCAGATATTCCACATCTCTTGTTGGCCATGGTTTCTTCACCCTACCATCTTTTGCCTGCCTCAATGGGAAAGTTTTATCCTGAACCCAATGCAATCACTCCCTAAAGATCTTCCTCATTTTCATTGTGCATTTTCATGAGTACATCTGTTCCCAATTTACACTTGCAAGTTCCTGCCTAATAGCATCACAATTCACTCCCTCCACCCAATAAAATTATTGCCCGCCTACTCCTATCCTTGTATAAGCATATGGTAAAAGTCACAATTTCCACGATCCATTACCTGACCAGGTTCATTTTTGAGTACTAGATCCAAAATAGCCTCTCCTCCAGTTGATCTGCCAACATATTGTGTCAGGAATCCATCCTGGACACACGTGACAAATTCTACTTCATCTAAGCCTTTTGCACTTTTGGACAGGAGTGAATCAAAGCAATCAACAATTTTACTCCTAATTGTTGTAAAGGCATCCCGTTGGAGTGCACAAGACCTGACACATAAATAAATACAGAGCACTGCCCAATATTTCACTTTCAAAAATATGAAACTGAATTCACATCAGAGATCATAGTTCAATCTGGAAATTATGTTCTTTTTGAGAATGAATTACAACAATTTCCACTTACAGAACATCTTTAAGATGGTAAAATATAACAGTATAAATAAAGAAAATATCAACTAATCATCATCAAAATCTTTGTCACAAAAGAGGGAAAGATGGAAAGGCAAATGAAGAAAAGAAAATAATTCCATTGCTTCAGACCTTCAGTAATTGAATGAGAGTGGAACAGTGTTTGAACAGTGTTCAAAGGAATTGCTAAGGAGGACAAAATTGGAGGAGAGTAGGGTAAAGAGGGCTTCAGAGTTAGGAGTGGCAAGGCCCTGAAGATCTGATATTATGGGTGAAAATTTTAAACCTTAGTTATTCTACCTGGTCCCAGCATGGATCAGTAATTAGGAGTTCTGAGGGTTAAGATTCAAGATCAAGTTTAGATAAATGGAGGTAGTTCAGGTCAAGTGGAACCAACCCCTGTATGAATTAGAACATTTGAGGAAAAGATGAGTTTAAAAAAATATCTTTTACTGATGACACTTCTGGTACTGTGTGTGAACCACAGTCTGTACACATGAATAACTTTAACGAGAAAAATTGAATCATAAAGCAAATCAACATTCTTTATTCTCCTGCAGGTGATAGAAATATTGTCAAGAGGTAATGTGCTTGCACAAGATGTTCCTGTCCTGCTGTATAAGCATTTTTTGCAGACACTGTATGTGGCAGCTTTCCAAGTGTTCTTTACTGCCAGGATGGCATTGCATGATAAGATTCCATTTGGAATTCAGTTAGGAATTCACTGAAATGCAGAAGGTGCACTGCCTGAAAGGTTACTGCTCACACTTTTGTAGTTAAATAAATTCTTTCATGATTTCAAACCACCAGAGTAATACAGTATTTGAACCAAAGCATTAAACTATTTCTCTATTGTCTTGCACTGTACTGCTGCTGCAAAACAACAAACTTTAGAACATATGTCAATGATAATAAACCTGATTCTGATTCTTTCGCTTCTGCTGCGTGTTTCTAGCATGTTCTGTTTCTATTTCAGATTTTCAGAGTT
Source organism: Mobula hypostoma (assembly GCF_963921235.1). Lineage (NCBI taxonomy): Eukaryota > Metazoa > Chordata > Chondrichthyes > Myliobatiformes > Myliobatidae > Mobula > Mobula hypostoma. Next base: position 82,568,421 of record NC_086103.1, on the reverse strand, counting down.
AACTGCCGCGTTATTGATGAGGAGTCACTGTTTGATCCTTCCTCACAGAATGACCCAAAACAAAATTACTTTTGGCAGTATCATTTCATGGATTATGCTTCTACCTGTTCCCACCTCAGTCTACCTCTCCTCAAGCATGCTATTTGATGGAGTAAATCCTGCTGAAAGTGGTTGTTCTAAGTGTTTCTAACTCAGCAGAAAGTCCCACAGGTCACCGGGCAATTCATGCCGTGAAAGTGTGCACCAGTTACCGTGCATGACCACACCAACAACCTAGAACAACTCTTGGCAAGTGGAATTATCTTTCTTGTACATACCTGAAAAGTAGCGCCAGGGTTTCCCCAAGCAGTGCCATTTTGAAGCTGATTTATACAGATGATTGTATTTCTATTCGTATTAGAATTTTCCATTTATATCTTAGCGAACACTATTTGCATACATGGCAACTTCGAATTTCTCTACAACTCATTAAAGTAAAATTTGATCCAAACATGCAGAGAAGCATCTGTGACCACAATGAAATCTTTCTGCCAATGAAAAATATTTGAATCTTATTTCAATATTGATGACATTAACTACTCTCACCTTCATTTCTGTATAGTCAATACTTCTATCTATCTAATTCTATTTAGTCAGAGACCAAAATATTAGAAATATGGATAGAAGAAATTTGATAACATTATTGTAAAATATTCAGTACTCATTCAAATAGATCACACATACATTGCAAAATCATTATATCTCTTCTCTGAATAATTACTTCGTTGTTTAGGGTTAAAACCAGGATTCACTAACTACTGAATGCCAATTCACCAAGACTAATTGTATAATTGTTATTTTAGAAATGTTTGGCGTGCCCATTCTACCGGAAATTTGATCATTGTATTGCGGATCCATCAAGGAAGAATAGGATGTTGTTTTATCATTTGTAATTGCATCTTGTTGGGACCTTAGATTACAAATCACAACCCAATGGTCCCACTTATCTTTGAGTCAGAAGGCTGTGGGTTTGTAGTTACTCAAAGAACTAAGCACAAATTCCAGTTTGGCTTCACTGCGGTACTGAAGGAATGCAGCACTGCTTGAGATGCTGCTGATCAGAAAAGTTTATACAGAAGCCTCATATGTCATCTAATGTCTCACGATGCTTGAAGGATGGTGGTGTTCTTCTCAATACCTTGACTGATAATTATCTCCCCGGTTGATCTCACTAAAACAAACCATTTGGTCATTCAGTTATAATTGTTTAGTTGCACTTACAATGCGTCAATTGATTGCTTTATTTTCAATATGTATCTACTGTACAGTGCTTTAGAATACATTAAAATAAGTGGCACAGTCATGTAGAAGTTAGCACAATGCTTTACTGTACAGGTGAAATAAGGTTCCATTCCCACCTCTGACTGTAAGGACTTTGTACGTTCTCCACATGACTGCATGGGTTTCCTTTGGGTACTCCAGTTTCCTCACACACTCCATAAATATACCAGTTGGTAGGTTATTTGATCATTGTAAAATGTCCCATGATCAGGCTAGGATTAAATTGGGTTATTACTGGCCATGTGGGTTGACGGGCTTATTCCATGCTGCATCTCAATTAGACACTGGACACTAGAATACTGCAGCACAGTACAGGCCCTTCGGCCCTCGATGTTGTGCTGACCCATATATTCCTGAAAAGGAAAGTACTAAACCCACACTACCCCATAACCCTCTATTTTTCTTTCATCCATGTGCCAGTCCAAGAGACTCTTAAATACCCCTAATGTTTTAGCCTCCACCACCATCCCTGGCAAGTCCTTCCAGGCACCCACAACCCTCTGTGTAAAAAACTTACCCCTGATGTCTACCCTAAACGTCCCTCCCTTAACTTTGTACATACGCCCTCTGGTGTTTGCTATTCGTGCCCTGGGAAACAGGTACTGGTTATCCACCCTATCTATGCCTCTCATAATCTTGTAGACCTCTATCAAGTTCCCTCTCATCCTTCTACGTTGCAAAGAGAAAAGTCCCAGCTCTGCTAACTTTGCCTCATAAGACTTGTTTTCCAATCCAGGCAACATCCTGGTAAATCTCCTCTGCACCCTCTCCAATAGCTTCCACATCCTTCCTATAATGAGGTGACCAGAACTGAGCACAATACTCTAAGTGTGGTCTCACCAGAGATTTGTAGAGTTGCAACATGACCTCTCTTCTCTTGAACTCAATCCCGCTATTAAAGAAACCTAGCATCCCATAGGCCTTCTTAACTATCCTATCAACCTGTGCAGCAACCTCGAGGGATGTATGGATTTGAACCCCAAGGTCCCTCTGTTCATCCACACTCTTAAGTAACGGACCATTAACCCTGTACTCAGCATTCTGGTTTGTCCTTCCAAAATGCATCATCTCACACTTATCCAGATTGAACTCCATCTGCCACTTTTCTGCCCAACTCTGCATCCTGTCTATATCCTCTTGTAACCTTCAACAACCTATAGCTCCATCCACAACTCCTCCAATCTTTGTGTCATCTGCAAACTTACTCACTCATCCTTCTGCCTCTTCATCCAGGTCAGTTATAAAATTCACAAAGAGCAGGGGTTCCAGGACAGATCCTTGCAGTACTCCACTAGTCACCGAGAATACTCCCCTTCCACAACTACCCTCTGCTTTCTTCCTGTAAGCCAATTTTTTAATCCAAACAGCCAAGGTTCCACTGATCCCATGCCTCATGACTTTCTGGATGGGTCTCTCATGGGGGACCTTGTCAAATGCCTTGCTAAAATTCATGTAGACCACATCTACCGACTACCCCCATCAATTTATTTTTTTACCTCTTCAAAAAACTCAGTTAGGCTTGTGAGGCGCGTCCTTCCCTTCACAAAGCCACGTTGACTATCCTTGAGTAGACTGCACTTCTCCAAATGCTCGTAGATCCTATCCTTAAGAATCCTTCCCAATAGGCTGCAGACCACTGACGTAAGACTCACCGGTCTATAGTTCCCAGGATTCTCCCTATTACCTTTTTTAAACAAGGGAACTACATTTTCCATTCTTCAATCCTCTAGCACCTCCCCTGCAGCCAAAGAGGATTTAAAGATCATAGCTACTGCTTCAGTGATCTCTTCTCTCACTTTCCACAGCAACCTGGGGTATATCACGTCCAGCCCTGAGGACATATCAATCTTGATGTTTTTAAGAAGATCCAACACCTCTTCTTCCTTAATCTCCACATTTTCCAGCACACATGCCTGTTCTATTTCAACCTCACCCTGATCAAGTGGCCAAGTGGTTAAGGTGTTCGTCTAGTGATCTGAAGGTCACTAGTTCGAGCCTCAGCTGTGGCAGTGTGTTTGTGTCCTTGAGCAAGGCACTTAACCACACATTGCTCTAGTGCCTGTGCGAGGAGTGGCGCCCCACACAGACTTGCAATCTGCGCCTTATAAAGCATGAAAATGCCCGACGCAGGCCTCTCATGGTCTAAGTTGACGTTCCCTCCCTCCACTTGATCAAGGTCCTTTTCACTTGTGAATACTGAAGCAAAGCATTCATTTAGGACCTCCCCAACCTCCTCCACCTCCAGGCACATGTTGCCTTCTTTGTCCTTTAGCAGCCCCACCTTCATTCTTGTCATCTTTCTGTTCTTCACATACGTACAGAACACCTTGGGGTTCTCCTTAATCCTACATGCCAAGGCCTTCTCATGCCCCCTTCGAGCTCTCCTAAGTCCTTTTTTAAGCTCCTTCCTGGCTACCCTATATTTCTTATGAACCCCTCCTGCTTCCTGCTTCCTGCTCCTTATATCTAACATATGCTTCCTTCTTCCTCTTGACAAGTTGCCTCACGTGTTTTGTCAGCCACGGTTCCCTTTTCCTACCATTTTTTCCTTGTCACAGTGGGAAAAACCCATCCTGAACCCAGCACAAGTGGTCCCTAAACTTCCTCCACATTACTTCTGTGCTTTCACCCTTGAACATCTGTTTCCAATTTACTGTCGCTAGTTCCTGCCATAGCCCCTCATAGTTAGCCCTTCCCCAGTTAAACACTTTCCCATTTTGTCTGTTTTTATCCTTTTCCATAGCTATGCTGAAGCTAAGGGTGTTGTGGTCACTCTCACCAAAATGCTCCCCCACCAAGAGGTCTGCCACCCGACCAGGTTCATTACCCAGAACTAGATCCAGTATGGCCTCTCCTCTCATGTGTGTGTATATATATACATAAATTTAAAAAATTTAAAAATAAAAAACATTCTCAGATCAGGAACACCACAATAACAACAAAACTTACTATTAACCACCACAACTTCCATAAGATTTAATTTGTGAAATTTATTTAAGGACATCCAACTTCCATCCAAATACCTCCGACCACTCACTCTCCAAGATACTGCAGGATGGCTAGTAATGTAAATTAAAAGTAATTTAACAAAGTTCAATTATTTAAATTGATACTTATGAAGTGGTTTTCTTTGTGGAGCCAGATCACATCCATCCCATATCATATAAGAATTCTCCCATGTGCAGTGTATTTGTTCCTGACAGTTGTGTTCACAATTATTCGAACTCCTCAATAGTACTTTCACGTTCTGGCTTTTGACTTGACATCACTACTCATACCTCTGACTGACTGTCCAACATTTCTGGCCTTGCTTTGGATAGTAGGCATGCATGTAGGGTTAACTCTGTCTCCCTTTAGGTGAACTCTGGATTTTGAAATTAATCTATTCTTTTATAAGTGAATCTATCAACTCTGCAACAATGCAGCTATCCACTAACAACCTTGCCTCTATTAAGAAAGTAGCACAGAATTCTGCCTGTTCCCACTTACCATTTGTAGGTGGTTTGTAATAAACTTGCAATGCACTTCATGCATTCTGTAGGGTCTTATCCTGCAGGGACGTTATTGCATGGTACATTTCTCTGCCATGTCTCTAAGTACCATGACACTGCTACTCCAATAAACGTGTAACCTGTCTCTTATACACAAGCCTCAATAGACCAGAGTCCTAGTAACTTATCACCCCATGCTTCAGGATTTAAGATGTTTCCTTCATATCACCTTACTTTTACAAACCTTGTTTTATGAAGGACTTAGTATGTTTTATCACATTGAGGATGTTAAACTAGGATGTTTTGGATTTTGTTGTTGATGTAAAGCCAATTTGGCTACCGGTGCAATTAAGATAAATCAATTCCAACCGTCATTTAGAACAAATATCTGATGGGAAGAATCCAACTTGTTTCAATTCACTGCTAGCATATCAATTGCAAGGAATTAGACACAACTTGAAATTTAACATTAAGATTGGCAAAAGTTTTGACAAGAGAATGTTTGAGGTTGTGAAATGCTCTACACAGGTTTGTGGGCATCTCACAAGTAATCCATTTTGGATCCCATCTATAGTGACATATTTACCCTTAACTACACTTAATCCACCAACAATAAGCCCTGTGAGCCTTGAGATGGTCAACTGGTTCTGATCATCTTCCAGCATCTCATACAGAAAGCATCTGAACAATGAGCAAAGGCAATATTGAACATGTATAGTATTAAGCATGACAGTATTGATAAGGACAATGTTACCAAAGGCATAATGAATGTGAGCAAATTGATAAAAATACCTTCAAGTAAGAATAACCAATTTAGAATTTTGTCACAAGCATAATATGATGAGAGCAGTAGGTATGGATAATATTAATCAACATAAAGATTAGACGACAACTATATTAAACGTGGACAAATCTTCCCGGTGATCACATCAAACAGAGTCAATATCGGATGAAGACATCATCAGTGCTGATGTCACTTAAGAGCTGTTCTGCAAAGGGCAACTGTGTATGTACGCCTGGGACTGAAGAGATGAATACCCACACTCTAGTCACTGCAGAAGATATAAACAACTTGTCAGTGCCAAGTCGGATTGCAGAAAAGGGATGCAGCCAGACTATAACAATGCTCTAAGATGGACTGGGTGGCGGGGTGGAGATACATCTCTATCAAAGGAAATGTAAGATGTTCCTTCCCTCGGCAAGCCTCCAGGTCACCCTTGTGCAGGGTGTGGTACCTGCTTATCAACACTACCCCACTGATCAGGGTAATGTGAAGCCAAGGAAGCAGGTGGTGGATGGTGATATGAGCAGATAGTGTGTATCACGAGTCCTGGTTATGTGACCACTGATGCCAGGCAGACAATCTCTGAGGAGTATTGATAATGGCTGGAGTCACCCGTCCTGTAAAGATACTGGCTAGAAGAAGACAACGGCAAACCACTTCTGTTGAAAAAATTACCAAGAACAATTATGGTCAAGACCATGGTCACCCACATCATATGAAACAGTATATAATGAATGAATGAAGAAGAAATAAAATAACTCTGTTTTGGTTCCAGTTTAACTATAATGTCAGTCAATCATCAGGAATCTGACATTGGAGATGACAAAGTAGTATGTAAAGTGTCCAGTGGTGTGTGCGTGTTTGTGTGTGTGTGTGAGGGAGAGAGAGAGAGAGCTTTTAAAGATCATGAATCTTGGATAATGCAAGGATCAAATCTAAGGATGCTCCACTTGATCCCTGCATCAAGCGAGGAACTTCAGATCTCAGTACTGGATTCAGTTGCTTCCTCTGACTGAGGATACTTCATCAGTCAAAGCGATCCCTCTGGTAGATCCAGTCCAAACTTTGCCAACCAAATGGCTTAAATCTATCTGGAAACCAAACTGTCACCAATTTGGCCTTGCTGCTGCCTCAATATCATTCAAACCTGTCACCTAACAAATCACCTCTGTAGATCAAGAAGGATGTCTATGGACCCCAAGCCCTCTCTCTGTCTCTTATTCACTAGAATTTTCCTTACAGAATTGATGTGTCCTGCCCAGCAGTAATGCCAAGAATGGACTGCAAGAATGCACTGTTGGCGTGGTCTTACATTGATTCTATTATGGTTATTGAATTTATTGAGTATCCTTGCAAAAAATGAATCTCAGAATTGTATATGGTGACATATATATACCTGTACTTTAATAATAAAGTAACTTTGAACTTTGACCTTTGACCTACTTCACTTTCTATGACTTGTTCTCCCAAGATTTTGCATTCAGATTCTGAGTGGGAAGTCAGAGGTCAATACTGGTGGGAACCACAAAGGCAGGTGACTCCTCAGATCACCTGGGTAGGAGGTCAGTGTGTGTCCAGAAGTCGAGGTCCAAAGCACACCGTGGTCAAAGGTCAGCTATCCTGAACATTGGGCCACCAGGTGCTGAGCAATCCTTCTGCTGTCGAGTCCCAGGTTGGAGGTCTGTGCAACGAATATCATGAGAGCCATTAAACACCCCCCAGAGTACTGGGGTTGAAGGTCAGTGCGAGTCCTGGGGCCGAGGCCAGAAGGTCAAACCCATGATCAGCAATTCCTGGAGTCAATACCCAGAAGTGGACGAAGTCTGGGAGGACAAAGCCAAAGATCAAAGTCTAGAGCTCATTAGGTCCAAATGTAGAGCTTGAAGGCTGAAGACAGTAAGTGGCAAACCTGGAGGTAAAGGTACGAAGTCAAGTCTGCGAGTGGGTCCAGGTTGAAAGGCCAATGCCTATAGCGTCAGGGAGCAAGAGTGAGTGTCATTGCTATTACAAAAGAAAAAGTGAGGCAGACTCAAAGGTCTTAATGTGGATAAGTCACCTGGACCGGATGGACTACATCCCAGAATCCTGAGAGAGGTTGCTGAAGAGATAACAGATGCATTTGTCATACGTCTTTCAAGAATTGCTTGATTCTGACATGGTCCTGGAGGAATGGAAGACTGCAAATGTCGCTCCACTTTTTAAGAAGGGAGGAAGGCAAAAGAAAGGAAATTATAGACCAGTTAGCCTAACCTCAGTGGTTGGGAAAGTGTTGGAGCCTATCATTAAGGATGAGATTTCGGTGTACTTGGAGACTAATGATAAAATAAGTCTAGGTAAGCATGGTTTCCATAAAGGAAAATCTTGCCTGACAAACCTGTTAAGAGTTCTTCAAGGAAGTAATAAGCAAGGAAGGAAAGGCAGTGGATGTCATTTACGTGGATTTTCAGAAGGCATTTGATAAGGTGCCACACATGAAGCTGCTTAACAAGATAAAATCCTATAGTGTTACAGGAAAGATACTAGCATGGATAGAGGAATGGCTGACAGGCAGGAGGCAGCAAGTGGGGCCTTTTCTGGTTGGCTGCCAGTGACTAGTGGTGTTCCTCAGGGGTCAGTATTGGGACCGCTATTTTCACATTGTTTGTTAATGATTTGGATAATGGAATTGATAGCTTTGTGGTGAAGTTTGCGGATGATACAAAGATAGGTGGAGGGGTAGGTAGTGCTGAGGAAGCAATGCAATTGCAGCAGAACTTAGACAAATTGGAGGAATGGGCAAAAAAGTGGCAGATGGAATACAGTGTTGGGAAATGTATGATAATGCATTTTGGTAAAAGGAACAATAGTGTTGACTATTATCGAAATGGGGAGAAGGTTCAAACATGAGAGGTGCAGAGGGACTTGGGAGTCCTTGTGCAAAACTCCCAGAAGGTTATTTTACAGATTTAATCTGTGGTAAAGAAGCCAAATGCAATGTTGGCATTTATTTCAAGGAGAATATACTACAAAGGAACGTTCCACTATAAAAGCAAGGAGATAATACTGAGCCTTCATAAGACACTAGTTTGGCTACATTTGGAGTTTTGTCAACAGTTTTGGGCCCCATATCTCAGAAAAGATGTGTTGTCATTGGAGAGAATCCAGAGGAGGTTCACAAGGATGATTCCAGGAATGAAGGGGTTAACATATGAAGAGCGTTTGGCAGCTTTGGGCCTGTACTCACTGGAATTTAGTAGAATGCAGGTGGATCTCAATGAAACCGATCAAATGTTGAAAGGACTAGATAGGGTGGATGTGGAGTAGATGTTTCCTATGGTGGGGTTATCTAGAACTAGAGGGCACAACCTCAGTATTGAGGGGTGATCCTTTAGAACTGGGGTAAGAAAGCGTATTTTTTAGGCAGAGAACATTGAATCTGGAGAAAGCTCTGCCACAGACTGCAGTGGAGACCAAGTCCTTGGGTATATTTATGCAGAAGTTGGTCACTTCCTGATTGTGTGTGAGGGGTTGGTTGGATGGGATGGTGGGAAAGGGGATTGTTTGGCTGTTGTGGTTTTGTTCTGTTGCTGTTGTTATTGTTTCTGTTTGTGTTATTCTGCTCAATATTGTAAGCATGCTATGTTAGCACCAAAATATGTGGTGACATTTGCAGGCTGCTCCCTTGGGTGAGTTGGTTGTTATTGCAAACAACTATTTCACTCTATGTTTCAATGTACTGTACATGTGATAAATAAACCTGAATCTGAATAAGTCTGAATCAGTTGAGAATAGTCTCAGAGAGTAGCCACACCTGATAATTTCTCCATCCGAGGAAGAGAATGTCAAGTGATAAACATTTCAGTTAAAGAATTTTAATTGAGGGAAGTATCTGATAACATAATACAAAATTGGAAAATGCTGGGAATGCTCAAGAGGTCAAACAGCATCTGTGGAATTTCTCTGGCACCTTGAACGAGAATAAACTAATGTGGTGGGTAAAATATGACAGTGCTTTCTTATCTATGTTATGTGTTAATCATGAGGTTCCGTAGTATGATCAGAAGGTCAGACAATACGGTAATGGGAAGATCTGACCTTTTGTTATGACAGGCAAAAATGGCCAGTTCTCATACACAGAGGAATAAGTTATATAAAGTTGAAGAATCTAGTATTGTTGTTGGATCTAATTTCTGAAACAATAGGAGTACCGTTAGCACACAAGGCCTGCAACAGTTCGAAAGGCCTCTCAGCATTACCTTCTCGAGAGCAATTGGTGAGTCTATGAGCAAACTGAAACATCACATGCAGTTGGTGTTTGAAATACCAGCCAATTATTAAAATCTGATGTATACCAGGTAACCAGTCAAAGTTGATTGACCTGGGCATGAATTTGGCAGATTACATTCTCAATTGGGAAGATTACCAGTAAAACTACATTTTGATAGCAGAATGCTGGCTACAGGAAGACTTAATTAAGTAACAGACTAAGTCCTAGTTACTGAGTAAAATGAATGTCTACGTCTAACGGTAAATCCATATTTCTATTACAACAATAGGTGTGCACTCGTGGTGGCATCTGTTAGTCTCACGAGACCATGGATCTGCGCCTGGAAAGTCTTGCTTCAGTCTGTGTTAGAGCAGCGTCTGTTGTGGCTGTAGAGTCCCACACAGGAGCAACAGTCTCGGCTGCAGCAACTGCACTTGAAGGCACTGTCCTCCAGTGTTATCTTGGTGCTGTTTTTTTTTGTTGTGCCTGGTGCATCGTTACTTTTACAGTCCACAGTTCAGGCTACTTGTATCCTTAAGCCCCATGCACCCAGTGGAGCGTGTGGACTGTGGTGGGACAGCACCTAATTGTCTGGGGGCTGCCCAGCTTGAAGCGGGCGGTAACTGTCCAGTGAGACACGATGGTCTCTCCCTCCGTCAAAAGCAACCCCTGGCACCTTGCTGTATGCCAATCGAGTACAGGATTATAACCGGTAGACTGCTGCTTTCCATATTGTACCATCGTGATGAGGTGATGCTGGAGTGTCCTCTCCAGGGCACAGGCCTGGGCAAGGTTGTATGGAAGACCAGCAGTTTCCAGTGCAGCAAGTCTCCCCTCTCCACGACACCGATGTTGTCCAAGGGAAGGGCAAGGGCTGATACAGCTTGGCACCAGTATCATCGCAGGAGTTGTCAGAATGAGGTTGAAGGCAACATCAGACTGCCTTAGGGACTCCAGCTCCATATTTGTCCTCAGGGTTTACTCCTGAAGCCTTTCCCATGAGTGGGTATGGCCACAAGGCTGCGAAGGTTTGAAATCAGTTTTCCCTTTCTGAGATGGACTGCCTTCCCAGGCTGACGAGCTCCATCTATCTGAAGCACTGGTTTTAAGGCACCAGGACCCGCCTTCACCCCTTCTCCTGTCAGTAGAAACAGTTCTGCCGGGCTTAGAGGCTAAACCACATGAGAAGTCCAGGGGTTGGACTTGGTTGTCAAAGGCTATTTGAGGCGCATGCCATGAGGAGCATTTTTAGGTGGTGGGAGCTTGTCCCAACTACCACTTCTCGGTTTGACAACCTTGGAACCTGGTGTGCACTAAACTCCTGTACCGTGGACATCATCACTACTGCATTCCATGTCAACTTCCAGACTTGTCTTAAGTTCCGTTACCACATTAGCACAAGCCACATCCCTATTTCTTAGTTACTAACCCTCACTATACAATAGTGAGTGACATTAAATATTGGCCTTGCCGGAAGTGCTGATACACTACAAAATCCATTCTTCATGGCAGCAATGTCCCAGGCAGAAGGTGAGGTGCTCTTGCTTCCGTTGGGCCTCATAGTGACATTAATGACTTCTCTTTGGGCAGCACAATAGCATAGTGGTTAGCACAACACTTTACAGTACAGGATCCCCACCACTGCCTGTAAGGTGTTTGAAAGTTCCTCCGGGTGCTCTGGTTTCCTCCCACAGTCTAAAGGCGTACCGGTTGGTAGGTTAATTGGTCATTGTAAATTGTCCCATCATTGGGTTAGGATTAAAACGGGCTCAAAGGGCTGTAAAGATCGATTCCACACTGTATCTCAATACATAATTAAATAAATCTTTTTATAGGTGCTGCTGAAACTGCTGTGCTTTCCCAGCATTTTATGTTTTTATTTCAGATTTCCAGCTCCTCCTTTTCTATTTTTATTCTGTTCTGATGAAGATTCCTGTCAGCAACTATCAGTTGAGTTGATCAGGTGAAGATAATAGCAAATAGAGTTAATTTAGGATGATTTTCCCCAGGCAAGAAAGCATTGAAGTACAAAGTAATCGACTGAAGGCATTAACAGTTGAAGACAGATGGAATCTCTCTATCTCTTAAATCAACATTGTTAAACATGTTTTATTCATTTATCACATGGATTTTTGAGATATCTCACCGTGCACACATTTCCTTTAATAGAATTCAAATTTGAATGTTTTATTGTGAAAGGCGCTATTCCAAAGTAAATCATTCTTTTGCACTGATTGAAAGCATTAGATAAAGGCAACAGTATGTTAGAATACAATCAGATATAGTGCCAGATCAGAGTAAAAGAGGACAGCACTGTGTAGATAACATCTGGTGATAGCAGCATGGAGTGTGAATAATACTTTTACATACAGTGTCACATGAAACAATAGAATGATCACAGAGGTGGGAGCAATGACCATCTGAAAGTAAGAGCTTTGTAGGGCAGGACTTCTCGTTGCAGTACTGAGGGAATCAAAGTATGGAAGGAGTTAATGCACCATGAGAAATTTCTACCGAAATGAACATCAAGGTCTTTAATTAGTAATGGCAAATCCCACTGGGTGCAAAGCTATTTATATTCTGCAGTGGAACAGCTTTGCAATTCTCTGGGGAATAACATATCCTAACAAATGTGTTCAGGAGTCATTGATCAAATAGTCTGATTTTCTACCTTCTAACGCTGCTCAATAAATAAATTGATTGGGAATGCCACCATCTGCAATTTCCCCTTTCGCTTTCACACCCTCCTGATCTGGAAATTACTGGCTAGTCACTCTCAATAATTTCTCGTTCAGCTCCTCCTACTTCCTACAAACCAAAGATGTAGCCATGGGAACTCACATAGGTCCCAGCTATGCCCGCCTTTTTGTCTTCTATGTGGAATAGTCCATGTTCCAAGCCTGCACCAGTATCACTCCACAACTTTTCCTATACTACGCCAATGACTGTAGTGGGGCTGTTCCTGCACCCACGATGACTTTGTTGACAATCTAATTTGCATCCGCTTTCCACCCTGCCTTCAAATTTACCTAGTCCATTTCTGACACTTCCCTCCTCTTGATCTCTCCGTCTCTATCTCTGAAGACAATTTATCTACTGATATCTTTTATAAACCCATTGATTCTCACAGCTACCTAGACTATACCCCCTCCCACCCTGTCACTTATAAAAATGTCATTCCTTATCTCAGTTCGTATGTCTCCACCGTATCTGCTCTCTGGATGATTCCCCCTTCTCCAGCCCTTTATCTCTTTCACCAATCAACTTCCCAGCTCTTTACCTCACCCCTGCCCCTTTGCCAATTTCACATATCTCCTATCACCTTGTACTTCTTCTTCTCCTCCACCTCACCTTCTTGCTCTAACTTCTTATTTTTTTCCCAGTCCTGATGACAGGTCTCGGCCCGAAATGTCGACTGTTTACTCTTTTCCATAGATGCTGCCTGGCCTGCAGAGTTCCTCCAGCATTTTGTGTGTGTTGCTTGGATTTCAAGCATCTGCGAATATTGTTGTCTTTAGCTGCTCTTTAGCTGTCTACAGATCTAAATTCTGAACTTCCTACCCAAATTAATAATAGGAATACCTCAGTACATCAGTTCAAATGACTTGTCAACACAACCTTCTCAAGGACAATAGTGATTAACATTAAATACTTACACTCCATTCTCCTGGCAAGAAAAGCAACAGTGTTTAATTTATCTTATTCTGAGCATCAATCTATAGCAATTATCCAGTTCTTTAGTTGATTTCACTTCTTAACTTTGCTCAGAGCTTTTTTAACTTTGATTTCCCAGGATAAGCCCTGTCAATGTGAATAAGATTTAAAATTTAAGAACAAAAGGCAGACAATAACATTTATAGGCACTCTTCTGTGGGCCTCCCTGTCAGTATGAAACAATTTTGAATTCTCTCATTTCCTGGAAAAGATTTCAAGCCCAGTGTACATCTCAATAATTGTTTCAATAACTGGATCTTTATGCTCACAATTCAACACGCAGTCAGAGAACATTCATACTGGGCTGCTGGAAAGTCAGATTACATCTGGTTTAATTATTTTCCACAGATTCATCCCACTCCAGAGAAACTAAACTAGAACTGGTGTTTCTTCCAACAAATGGATTACGACACTGTTAGATGCGCCATCTTTCAGATGAGACTGTAAACCAAGACTACTTCTGCTCTCTTACCTGACTGTAAATAATCTCCTGTCATTATTTAAGGGAGACCACAAGTTTTCTTACCTGTGTCCTGTACAGACCTCAAAATTAGGAACAGAGCCACTTAATAATATCAGGGCTGATCTGAATGTAAATTTTCTCCACATTTCTGCCCTTTGCTTATCTGTCTTTTTATCGTTCTGTCTTTGCCTTAAAAGCAATCCAAATAATAGTCTTTGTTTCTTCTGTGGTTCAAGGAAGAGTATTCTAAAAATTCATGAGCCTCACTAAAGAATTCACACTGTCTGCGTTAAATGAGCTTCCTTTAAAACAATCATTTCCCCTTATTCTAGATTGTCCCATTGGAGGAAATATTCTGTCCCCACCCATCCCCTCAAGACCCCCTCAGGTTTATATGCATTTTATCATGTCTCCACTCATTCTTTGAAGGAATAAATAAAAGCCAAGTCTTTCCAATCATTCAGGGCATCAATCTAGTAAATATTCCCCAAACTGCTTTTAATCTCTTCTTTCTTAAATGTTTCCTCAAATAAGGAGACCAATGTTGTTCACAGTACTGCAAATTTGGCCCCATCAGAGCCAGTTTTACTGAAATGTAACAACTCTATATTTAAAAAGAAATCAGTCCCTTTGCAATAAACAATATCATTCCTGCTACTTGCTGTATTTGCATTCTTGTGTTTTGTAAATAAGAACACACACTTTCCTCTGTATCTCAGAGCTCAGCAATTTTGTACCATTTATATTATATATTTCTTTCCACCCTAATGGGCATTTCCACTTTATGCACCATTTGCCAGATGTTTATTCATTCAACCTTTCTGCTTCATTTTGTAGCTTGTATTTTAGTTTTTACACCCTACTTTTCTACTTAAGTCGTCAGCAGATGAATGAAAAAAATGGAGAACTGTGTGGGAAGGAAGCTGTAGAATGGTCTTTGCATAGGTTCAAAGGTCAGCACAACATTGCACTGTACTGGTCTATGTTCTATGTTCAGATTTAGCAAAAATACTTTTGGTGCCTCTATTTTTAAAAGTTACTTTCAGGGGTGGTCTTTTTAAAAAGCATGGTGCCAGCACAAATCACTGTAGCATACAATTATCTAAGCTGTAAAAAGCTCCATTAAATGGGTCAAATGCTGGCATATGGGACTAACTTGGATGAGCGTATTGGTTGGTATGAGCAAATTGGGCTGAAGGGCCTGTGTTTGAACTGTATATTTCTAAATCATTCTGTTTCATGTTAACCAAGCGATCAACTATCTCTACTACTACATTATATCCAGTACATAATCTTAAATTTTATGCAATAATTTGAAGCAGCACTTTATCAAGTATTTCCAGAAAATATCCAGTTTCCCTTTACCCAAAGCATGTGTTCCTTCCTTCATATGCTTTCATCTATTCTATGCTGTTTTTATTCTATTCAGTTCAGAATTCTCACCGCCCTCCCTATATTTGTACAATGATATACTGACACCACTCTTCACCTTTCTGGTTAACCAGAAATGGTGCGTCCATCTTTGGAACTTTTCTTTCCCTTTCTATGTATATTAAAAGATCCCAATATGCATCAGCCACTACAAAATGACAGATGACTCATCACTTAACCCAATTTGCCAGTTCTGCTTTCATGACATTAAAATTGTCCTTAATTAAGTTTAAATTGCTAGTTCTGGAGTCACATATCTCTTTCTCAAATTGAATGAAAAAACAATTATTTTATGATGGCAATGACATAGAAATGTCTTTACAATGAGGAGATTAATCAATGACAGTTTAAAGTTTGTTTGATTATGAACTTCAATAAAAAATAAATTACAAAAAAAAAGCCCACTCTCTGGCTCCTTAACATGTTGGTCTAAGAAACCATCATGTGAACAATATTAACTCCTCATTTAGCCTAGATTTACAATCTGATGTTTCCAGTCTACAATGTACATAGAAACACACCATAATTATCATTCTTCAGCCAATGTCTCATTACTTCATCCTTTGTACAGTGACCTATCACCTATTTAGGGAGTCTGCACACCACTCCTGAAAGTAACTTCTTGATTTCATTTCTTATTTTATCTCAGAGCTCTTCTGAACTTGGGTAATCCCTCTCGATTGCTCCAAGACCTTTGTTTCTTAACAGAGCCACATCTTCACCTTTTCCAAGCTTCATGGTAACATTCATGTCTTAATCAACATTGTTCTGAAGTAATGTTTCTATTTAGTCTATCACATCATTATTGTTTCTATCTGTGCTTTCTGATTAATTTTGTTTCAATTAGATGCACTTTCAGATACACACCATTTAATTTTGTCCTTGGAGCCTTTAACCTTACCTGTGGGTTTATTCTCAGATTTGTATTCTATCCCTTCCTGTCATAGTCTGTTTATCATTTCTCATACATGTCTCCAGGTCTGTTTCTTTTCACCACAACTTTGATTCCTTGCCCCCAACATTGAGTTTCAATTCCCCTCTACCCTGGTTGTGTGGCTTCTTTGGTGCTGACCTCAGCATCTTTCAGCTAGAAAATCACAGATATACAGCAGGCATACACTAAGATACATCAAGTCCATGGCAACCATCAACCACCCTTTTATACTAATCCTGCATTGAACCTATTCTTACACTCGCTACACTCCCATTAGCTTCCCACGGACTCTTTCATTCACCTAAACTAGAGTCAATCTATACCGGCTAATTGAAGTGAGATGAAAGTGGAGAACTTGGTGGAAACCAATGAGGTGATGTGGACTATATGCGAACTCCTCATAGACAGCATCTGAGGTCAGAATTGAATGCTGGTCTCTGGCTCTGCGAAGCAAAAGTTCTACCATCTGTGTCACTGTGCCACCCTAAGTGAAAATTATATTTAACTAATAATTCCCAACAGAGCAGCTTCCACTTGGCCTAATACTGGCATCCATGTCTCAGAACTGAGACCCATTTCTATTGCATGAAGTTGTCCAATGGTTTCTTGCGTACGGATCCTGTAACAATCCAGAGATGATTACCTCAAAAGACCTACTTATTTCTCATTAATTATGCAAATCCTTTGTGTTTGCCCTTCCTATGTTGTTGATGCCTACATGTAGCACAACAGATGGATCAGTCACCTTTCCATAAACTAGTCGACAGACCAAAACAGATCTCTGCAACTCTAATACCAGAGAGGAAGTTTGAAAAAAACATCAGATGCATCCTCTCCTCATAGACCCTACCCAGGCCTTTCAATATTCACTATGTTTCAATGAGACTCCCCCTCATTCTTCTAAACTCCAGTGAGTATAGGCCCGATGCTATGAAATGCTCCTCATATATTAACCCTTTCATTGCTGGGATCATTCTTGTAAACCTCTTCTGGGACGCTCTCCAATACCAGCACATCTATTTTTTGACAAGGGGCTCAAAACTGCTCACAATACTGACAATGTGGTCTAACCATCACTTTATAAAGCGTCAGCATTGTACCCTTACTTTTATATTCTAAACATCTTGAAATGAATGCTAACATAGCATTTGTTTTTCTTATTACCGACTCAACTTGCAAGTTAACCATGAAGGAATGCTGCACCAGGACTCCCAAGTTTGCTTGCCCCTCCAGTTTCTGAATTTGTCCCTCATTTAGAAAATAGTATACATCTTTATTTCTTCTACCAAAGTGCATTGGCCATACAATTTTCTGCATTATTTCATCTGCCACTTCTTCTCCTTTTCTCCTAGTCTGTCCAAGTCCTGCAGACTTCCTGTTTCCTCAACACCACCTACCCCTCCACGTATCTCTGAATTATCTGAAAATCTGGCCACAAAACTATCAACTCCATTAACCATATCATTAATATTCAATATAACATGAAAAGGACTCAACACTAGCTCCTATGGAACACCACTAGCCACAGGCAGCCAACCAGAAAAGGCCCCCTTTATTCCCACATGGCCTTCTGCCAGTCAGCCAATCTTCTGACCATGTACTTTCCTGTAAATCCACGGGTTCTTTTTAGCAGCCTTATGTGTAGCACCTTGTCAAAGGCCTTCTGAAAATCCAAGTAAACAACATCCACTGAATCTCCTTTATCCATCCTGCCACAAAGGTTTACAACTGATTTATCAAATAAGATTTCTCTTGAAGGAAACAATGCTAGTATCAGCATATTTTATTATGTGTCTCCAAGTACCCTGAAACCTAGTCCTTAATAATGGAGCAACACACATCAAAGTTGCTGGTGAACGCAGCAGGCCAGGCAGCATCTCTAGGAAGAGGTACAGTCAACGTTTCAGGCCGAGACCCTTCGTAAAAACTAACTGAAGCAAGAGTTAGTAAGAGATTGCTCGACTGTACCTCTTCCTAGAGATGCTGCCTGGCCTGCTGCGTTCACCAGCAACTTTGATGTGTGTTGCTTGAATTTCCAGCATCTGCAGAATTCCTGTTGTTTGCCTTAATAATGGACTCTGCCATCTTGCTAACCACTGAAGTCAGGCTATCTGGCCCATAATTTTCTGTCTCTTTCCTCCCTCCCCTCTTAAAGAGTGGTGTGACATGTGTGATTTTCTGGAGTGACATTTGTGATCTTCACTTGTCTGTATTTATTTCTCCCCATTTCCTTGCTTTACTTCACTGAAGAGGACGGCTCAGTCGCGTCCTCGCAGACCGACAGACTGAGGATCTGCAAGTCCTTCTATGCCGGTCTGTACGACGAAAAGGCCACAGAATCCACAGCCTCCCACAACTTCCTGTCGTCTATCACGCAGGTCTTAGACGACGGCAAGCGGGAGAGTCTGGATCAGCCACTGACCCTGGACGAGCTGACAGGCTCCATCCGTTCCTCTGGGTCGGGTAAGACTCCCGGAAGCGACGGCTTACCGGCTGAGTTGTACTCGGCTCTGTGGAACTGGATGGGCCCAGACCTGCTGGAAGTGTACAATGCTATGCTTCTGGCCGGCAGTATGTCTGAGTCCATGAGGAAGGGCATCATCACCCTCATCTACAAGCAGAAGGGGGAAAGGGATGACATTAGAAATTGGAGACCCATCTCTCTCCTGAATGTGGATTACAAGATCCTGTCCAAGGCTATCGCCAACAGGGTCAAGTCTGCTCTGGGACAGGTGATCCACCCGGACCAAACCTGTGCTGTACTGGGCAGGAAGATCTCAGACAGCCTCGCGCTGCTGAGGGACACCATCACCTACATGCTGGACAGGGGGGTGGACGCCTGCCTGGTCAGCTTGGACCAGGAGAAAGCCTTCGACAGGATATCACACACATACATGGCGGACGTGCTCTCCAAAATGGGATTTGGGGAGGCAATCCGGAATTGGATTAGACTGCTCTACACAGACATCCGTAGCGCAGTGCAGGTCAACGGGTGGGAAACAGACAGCTTCCCCATCAGGTCTGGAGTCAGGCAGGGCTGTCCCCTCTCCCCGGTCTTGTTTGTCTGCTGCATAGAACCCTTTGCGGAAACGATCAGGAGGGATGAGGGCATAAGAGGGGTGACGCTGCCAGGCAGTGGAGAGACCCAAGTGAAAACCTCCCTGTACATGGACGACGTCACCGTCTTCTGCTCTGATCTGAGGTCAGTTCGCAGGTTGATTGGCACTTGCGAACAGTTCGAGCTAGCGTCGGGGGCCAGGGTCAACCGCACGAAGAGCGAAGCCATGCTCTTCGGCAACTGGCCCGACCGATCCAGCGTCCCCTTCACCATCAGGTCTGACCACGTGAACGTGTTGGGGATCTGGTTCGGAGGGGCTGAGGCATGCAACAAGAACTGGCAGGAGCGGACTGCCAAGGTGAAACAGAAACTGGGACTGTGGGGAGGGCGCTCCCTGTCGATAACGGGCAAGAATCTGGTCATCAGGTGTGAGGTGCTCTCAGGGCTGCTGTACTTGGCGCAGGTCTGGCCCGTCCCCCGCTCCTACAGCTCGGAAATCACCCGGGCTGTCTTCAGATTCATCTGGGGATCCAAGATGGAGCGGGTGAGACGGACCGTCATGCACAAGTCCCTGGACAACGGGGGCAAGAACGTCCCCAATGTCGCCCTCACCCCGATGGCCAGCTTCGTATGTGGCTGCATCAGGTTGTGTGTAGAACCCAGGTATGTGGGCACCAAGTACCTCTATGTGCCCAGGTTCTACCTGTCGCCCTGGCTACGAAGGATGGGTCTGGCCCCACTCCCGCGCAACGCCCCAGTCAGCTGGTCGTTGCCGGCATACCTGTCCTACGTAGCAAAGTTCTTCCAGGAGAACGCCTTTGACCACAGGGCCATCAGGCAGTGGTCGGCACGTAGTGTCCTGCAGGCACTGCAGGAGAAGGACGTGATGGACACAGTGGGGTGGTTCCCTGAGCAGACTGTCCAGTTCATCTGGCAAAATGCCTCATCGCCAGATCTCACCAACAGGCACCAAGACCTCGCCTGGCTGGCGGTGAGAGGGGCCTTCCCAGTCAGAGCCCTCCTGTACGCCCAGAACGTCGTCTCCGCACCCCACTGCCCACGGGAGGACTGCAGTGAGGAGGAGTCTGTGATCCACCTCTTTGCACACTGCCAGTTCGCAAAGAGGGTGTGGAGGAGGATGGACGGGCTAGTGTAACGTTTTATCCCCAGCAGCTGTGTAACAGAGGACTCTCTGATCTACGGGCTGTTCCCGGGGACGCACACAGAGACCAACATCCGGTGCTGCTGGCATATCATCAACTCGTGAAAGACGCTCTTTGGTCTGCCCGAAACTTGATGATCTACCAGCACATGGAGATGTCAGTGGGAGAATGCTGCCGACTGGCACATTCTCGGCTGCAGGAGTATGTGCTGAGGGACGCACTGAAACTCGGTGCAGCCACCGCAAGGGCCCGGTGGGGAAGGACCATAGTATAGGTTTCTCCACCCGTGGGAGTGGGAGGGGTCGGTGGGTGGGGAGTATACCCCTCAACAATGATATGGTAAGCTGAACTACTGGAGTGCCACGTGGGTGGCTATAAATACGGATATGTACTGAGTATAATGGAAACGTATGTAAAGGATGAAAAGTTATTGAATGATTTACTGTATATATTTATTTTTGAATAAAGTATATTTTGAAATAAAAAAAACTTCACTGAAAATTAAAGCCAGGAGCTGTGAGGGAATAGGGATATGATTTTAAATTAGATTTAACTAGTAATGAAAAATTAAGGAAATACGCTCACCCTTCCTCATTGAAGCCCACTCTGAAGACTACACTGAAAGCACACTGTGCCTTACAATCTTCCCTTTTAAATACCGAAAAGCTGAAGTCACCTGAATTTAACTGACTGGTATCTGGTAATTACATGCTTCCCAATTACAATTACAATCAGAGCTCCACCCTAGGTTATGTGTTTACGGCTGGAAGCTACACATCAACAAGATTGCAAATTCACATTTTTTCTTCTGACAGACAGAGGCCAATCAACCCACCTAGCCAGCCAGTGGTGCAGTGGCACCAGTACCAGACTTTGAGGCGAGTGGTCCCGTGTTCGAATCCGTCTGGCTCCTTGCACGTTTTCCATCTCTGCTGGGTTGAGTATTGAG
This sequence comes from Mobula hypostoma, assembly GCF_963921235.1. Taxonomy (NCBI): domain Eukaryota; kingdom Metazoa; phylum Chordata; class Chondrichthyes; order Myliobatiformes; family Myliobatidae; genus Mobula; species Mobula hypostoma. The sequence goes on along the minus strand of NC_086103.1, from coordinate 82,546,868 downwards.
CTAGCAACGCGGACTAGTAAAAAGCGGTCAAAGGCTACAGGAATGTCAAAAGATGCTGCCCATTGGGCACGAAAAGGAACAACAGTCAGCCCACCAAGTCTTCTTGGGCCCAAAAAGCAATCTGTTTTCCCGGTAGATTTCATTGTAAAACCTCAGAGGTTTTATGGCCTGCCTGAATTTAGTGACTATTTAACCTTGCAACCTGGATATCCATAAGTTGTGCAAGACAGCTGCAGCAGTCAGGGTAGCAAATCCAGTGAGCAGCCAAACACTACACTTCACACAGAGAGCAGTGGAATTCAGGATTGAACCCAGGTCGATGGAGCTGTGAAACAACAGTTCTTTCTGCATCATCCTAAATATTAACTAGATTTAAATTATAATTATGACTAAAATTAATTAACTCATCTTTTAAAAGACTTGAAAGGCCATTTGGTTGAAACCATACTGTACTTTAAGAGGCTTACTAAACAGTGTTTATTTTTCAGACGACATCACTAAAATCATATCCTCTGATGTTAATTCATTTTTATTCATTCTAAAGATGCTGTCTGATCTTTGGGAAATTTCAGCAATCTCTTTTATTTCAGGATCAGTTGCATCCTGTAGCTGGCTGGTGGCGTAGTGGCATCAGCGCCAGACTTCGGAGCGAAGGCTCTCTAGTTCAAACCCAGCCAGCTCTCCACGCATGCTTTCCATCCGTGCTGAGTTGAGCGTCGAGCGAGCAAATTGACCTCGTGAAAAAGAAATTGCCTGCTACAGAAACAGCAACAGAAAAAAGTTGATGGCCTATGCTCTCTTGTGGGTTTAGAAGGCAATTTCCTTCCTTTCCTTCCTTGCGTCCTGTATCTCACAATTGCACTAATGTTTTTTTTTATCTCTGCACTCTATTCTCTGTTATCGTTTATCCTCCTCCGGACTGAGCAGCCACAGTTAACAAGCCTTCACCAAGCTCTTTAATTAGCACCAATATCATGTGTGTCAATCTCTCTGGTTTTCCATTCTAACACAGCCATCCCTTTTGTTCCTTCCATCACCCAGCCCCTTCGTACAGCGTAAGTATGCTTTCATGCAGATATTTCCTAGTTCTTATGGAAGTAACTCTGTTTCTCCTTTCAAAGATGTTGTTTGACCTGCTGAGCTTTTCTGCAGTTCTATTTTTATTTCAGATGTCAAGTATCTGCAGCATTTTTCTTTTCAGTCAGCAAAATGTTAGTCTACCTTGTTATTACGTTATGGAGCTTTGCTGTTTACTTCAGCCTGCAGTGCTCTTCTTCAGTGATTTTCTGTAGGCTAGCTATGTTGTGTTGCCCTCAGGTTGTGAAAGAATGTTATGGCAGCACGATATATTTAACCCATAGTTGAGTGTGAAAGATGCTGGAGAAATGTGTGTTTTATAGCACCTTTCACAAGTTATAAAAATGCCTTTTCCCTTCATAAGAGTCACAGAAAGGGACTCCTCATTTTGCTTTGCTTCTAAAGAACATTAAATCCTCATCTACAGTAGCCCCAACATTGATTTAATTTAACCGCGCTTAGTCCATATTGCCTTCATGATCTATGTAAGACGTACTCCTTAAATACTGTGAGGGCAGCAGCTCCTGGACTACCCAACAAAATGCCAAGGAAGCAATGAAAAAGTATGTACTAAAGAGAGGGATGCTTAAACTAACATGAACTACATGAAGGGCATTAGAACCAGAAACTCTCATCGTACTTAAAAATGACCTTGATAAGTATTTGAGATACCATTTCAGATTAGGTTCGATTGGTTTATTATCAAATATAGTAGGGTGCATTGAAATTCCTTGTTCACACAAAGTTCACGTAATAAACTGTATACATGGTAACAAGAACTACAATTGCTAGCATTGAACAACAGAACGGTGCAGAGATTGTAGTGCAGTCGGAAGTTGAGTGAAAAAGTGAAAGTGACAATAATTGAATACCTGAGACAGGTAGATTTAAGGGTTCAACAACATGGTAGCAACACCAGGAAGGGGATGTGAACAAAGTGATTCATTCAATAGTCTGATTGCACTGGAAAAGAAGCTGTTCTTAAGTCTGGATGTCTGGACTTTCAAGCTCCTTTATCTTCTCCTGGAAGGCAGAAGAGAGAAAAGGAAATGGCCATGGTTGTAGACATCCTTGACAATACAACTAGCCTTAATGAAGCAATGCACCATGAAGATGGACTGAATGGGAGACTGTGAACGACTGGCTTGTGTTCACTACTCTCTGCTTGTTCCATTGGTCAAGGACCAAACAAGTGCCATACCAGGCTGAGACAAAATCTGTCAGAATAATTTCTATAAGACATCAGTAGAAATTCAAGATTTTCTATATCTCAGAAATATCACCTAACTTTTTTTTCTAATCCCATAAATTATTGGTGAAAAGTGGATTTAGTTTAACAGCTTTTTTTCAATCAGTTTGGATGAGATGAGCTTTGATCTTTGATCATTCCATGTTTATGTCAGTAGGAGCCATACAGTCTATGGAACTCTGCAGATTGATCTTTAATCTGTGCTGGGTTATATAAACCCAGGCAGGAAACATATTTGAGTCAATGAGCAGAAACACTCTCTTGATTACTACACAGAGTTATGTTAATTCTAGAACAGCTTGGTCCTGTTGTGGTCTATTTTATGTACAAACGTAGATAACCAGTATTCAACCTTGCATAGAATTTTAGGAATTTATTCTATAGAAGGAGGCTATTTGGCCCTTTGTGCCCATACATGTACTTTGGAAACACATGTGTGGTTAACCCCACTCTGTCATGTTCTAACCAGCCTTACAGATTCACCTTTCCAAATAGAGATCTTCACAACCCAGAAACTCCCAATTTTGAAAAAACCTTATTCTCCCTATTTTTTTTGCCCTATGATTTAAAATCTCTGTTTTCCCCCCATATTTCTTCTAATTTACCATAATCCCCATAATCTCTCCACTGGCTCAGGGCCACTTTTGTTTAAACACATCCTTGCAAATAATTTGGCCCTTCTATGTTAAAGTAGCTACATAACTGCATGTTATTATTTTGCTCATTATCTTATGATAATTAGCTGTAGACCAACAACTGTTAACTAATTTAGTGTCAATTATTGTAAATTAATGCAAGCATATCAAGCTCGCATACACAGCCTGCCTAATGAAAAATAATATAAACAGATAAAAATAATGTTTTTGAAGATAGTCATAGTCATAGTCATAGTCATACTTTATTGATCCCGGGGGAAATTGGTTTGCGTTACAGTTGCACCATAAATAATTAAATAGTAATTAAATAGTAATAAAACCACAAATAGTTAAACAGTAATATGTAAATTATGCCAGTAAATTATGAAATGTCCAGGACCAGTCTATTGGCTCAGGGTGTCTGACCCTCCAAGGGAGGAGTTGTAGCCACAGGCAGGAATGACTTCCTATGATGCTCTGTGTTGCATCTCGGTGGAATGAGTCTCTGGCTGAATGTACTCCTGTGCCCAACCAGTACATTAGGTAATGGATGGGAGACATTGTCCAAGATGGCATGTAACTTGGACAGCATCCTCTTTTCAGACACCACCGTCAGAGAGTCCAGTTCCATCCCCACAACATCACTGGCCTTACGAATGAGTTTGTTGACTCTGTTGATGTCTGCTACCCTCAGCCTGCTGCCCCAGCACACAACAGCAAACATGATCACACTGGCCACCACAGACTCGTAGAACATCCTCAGCATCGTCCGGCAGTTGTTAAAGGACCTCAGTCTCCTCAGGAAATAGAGATAGCTCTGACCCTTCTTGTTGACAGCCTCAGTGTTCTTTGACCAGTGCAGTTTATTGTCAATTCGTATTTGTAATCCTCCACCATGTCCACACTGACTCCCTGGATGGAAACAGGGGTCACCGGTACCTTAGCTCTCCTCAGGTCTACCACCAGCTCCTTAGTCTTTTTCACATTAAGCTGCAGATAATTCTGCTCACACTATGTGACAAAGTTTCCTACCGTAGCCCTGTACTCGGCCTCATCTCCCTTGCTGATGCATCCAACTATGGCAGAGTCATCAGAAAACTTCTGAAGATAACAAGACTCTGTGCAGTAGTTGAAGTCCGAGGTGTAAATGGTGAAGAGAAAGGGAGACAAGACAGTCCCCTGTGGAGCCCCAGTGCCGCTGATCACTCTGTCGGACACACAGTGTTGCAAGCACACGTACTGTGGTCTGCCAGTCAGGTAATCAAGAATCCATGACACCAGGAAAGCATCCACCTGCATCGCTGTCAGCTTCTCCCCCAGCAGAGCAGGGCGGATGGTGTTGAACGCACTGGAGAAGTCAAAAAACATGACCCTCACAGTGCTCGCTGGCTTGTCCAGGTGGGCATAGACATGGTTCAGCAGGTAGATGATGGAATCCTCAACTCCTAGTCGGGGCTGGTAGGCAAACTGGAGGGGATCTAAGTGTGGTCTGACTATAGGCCGGAACAGCTCCAGAACAAGTCTCTCCAGGGTCTTCATGATGTGGGAGATCAATGTCACCGGTCTGTAGTCATTGAGGCCACTGGGGCGCAGAGTTTTCAGCACAGGGACGAGGCAGGATGTCTTCCACAGCACAAGAACCCTCCGGAACCTCACGCTCAGGTTGAAGACATAGCGAAGTACTTCATATAGCTGAGGGGCACAGGCTTTGATCACCCTGGTACTGACACCATCTGGTCCTGCAGCTTTGCTTGGATTGAGATGTTTCAGCTGTCTTCTCACCTGTTCAGCTGTGAAGCCCACCGTGGTGGTTTTGTGTGGGGAAGGGGTATAGTCATGAGAGCAGGGTGGGGGACTGTGAGGAGGGGTAGGAGGGGAGAGTGGAATATGTGTTGGTTGGGGCCGACAACAGATGACCAACAATGGGTCTAGATGGCAATGAGTCTAGGTTTATCAGCCAGAAGAAATGTTGTTCCTCTAGTAGTTTCTTCCTTTACAGTACACACTCGACCATGCCAGCATCCAGGGTTTAGATGCTGCAATTTTCCAGAGTATGAATAACTGATTCAGCCCCTTTAAAGACTCAGGCCTGCTCCACTAATATTTTGGCACCAAGATTCAGATATTTAAAGAGCACCTGAACACGGGTTCATTGCTCAATTGTCGGATCATCTCTGGTTCAGTCTGCGACTGCATTTCGGATTCCTGTCTCATTTCGATTCTTCACTAGCCTTGCCAGGTTCTCAACTAGCATCTAGTCAAGAATCTATCTCAAAATTATGTTTTAATTCTAGTCTCAGATACTCCCGCACCTGGGTCTGTAGTATCCTTGCCTCGGCCTCTCGTCACACCTTGGAGATGACTGGTCTAAACCATTACTTTTTACCTCAATCATGTCCCCTCTTCCCATTAGTAGATTTCATTTCTTGGTCACTCATTTACCTCAGCTATTCTATCTACGACTTTAGCCATTCATATGCCAACAGAATAATTATATTTGTATCATTTTTCGTATTTGATCCTCGTTATATGATCTCTCTTTACTTCTCATTCTGTAACTAGCTTGATTCCTACTTGAATTAATAACCTGATATCAAAATCCTCTTTTTGCCATTTTGTTTTACCCTCTGCCCTTTAGATGACCCAAGAAACTTTACTTTCCCTATCCTCCTCCCTTACAGAAAGGTCATACGGTCATAAAACGGTGAGATAATCAGAGATGTAGAGTATTAGAGCATGGAAACAGGTCCTTCAATCCATGATTAATACTAACCATGGTGTCTACCAAGCTAGTCCCACTTACCTGCATTTGACCAATATCCCTTTAAATCCCTCCTATCCATGTAGAAACCATATAAACCATAGAAAAACTACAGCACAGAAACAGGCCTTTTGGCCCTTCTTGGCTGTGCCGAACCATTTTCTGCCTAGTCCCACTGACCTGCACACCGACCATATCCCTCCATACACCTCCCATCCATGCGTCTGTCCAATTTATTCTTAAATGTTAAAAAAGAACCCGCATTTACCACCTCGTCTGGCAGCTCATTCCATACTCCCACCACTCTCTGTGTGAAGAAGCCCCCCCTAATGTTCCCTTTAAACTTTTCCCCCTTCACCCTTAACCCATGTCCTCTGGTTTTTTTCTCCCCTTGCCTCAGTGGAAAAAGCCTGCTTGCATTCACTCTATCTATACCCATCATAATTTTATATACCTCGATCAAATCTCCCCTCATTCTTCTACGCTCCAGGGAATAAAGTCCTAACCTATTCAACCTTTCTCTGTAACTCAGTTTCTCAAGTCCCGGCAACATCCTTGTAAACCTTCTCTGCACTCTTTCAACCTTATTAATATCCTTCCTGTAATTTGGTGACCAAAACTGAACACAATACTCCAGATTTGGCCCCACCAATGCCTTATACAACCTCATCATAACATTCCAGCTCTTATACTCAATACTTTGATTAATAAAGGTCAATGTACCAAAAGCTCTCTTTATGACCCTATCTACCTGTGACGCCACTTTTAGGGAATTTTGTATCTGTATTCCCAGATTCCTCTGTTCTACTGCACTCCTCAGTGCCTTACCGTTTACCCTGTATGTTCTACCTTGGTTTGTCCTTCCAAAGTGGAATACCTCACACTTGTCTGTATTAAACTCCATCTGCCATTTTTCAGCCCATTTTTCCAGCTGGTCCAAATCCCTCTGCAAGCTTTGAAAACCTTCCTCACTGTACAAATCCAAATAACTTCTAAATATTGTTATTATACTTGCTCAACCGTTCCCTTTGGCAACTCATTCTATACACATACCACCCTCTATGTGAAGAAGTTACCTGTCAGTCTTTCACCTCTCACCTTAAATCTATGTCCTCTAGTTTTTAGTTCCACTTCCTCCAGAAAAAGACTATATACATTCTACATAGTTTATCTATACCCTTCATAATTCTATACAGCTGTATAATGTCGTCCCTCATTCTCCTACATTCCATGAAATAAAGTCCTAGCCTGCCTACTTCTCCCGATAACTCAGGCCCTCGAGTCCTGGCAAAAACGTCATTAATCTTCTTTGACATCTTTCTAGTTTAATGATAACAGGATGACCAAAGCTGCACAAAATGCTCCAAATACCATCTTGCACAAATATAACATAATATCTCAACTCTTGTACACAGTGCCCTGACTGATACCAAATGCTTCCTTCACTATCTGTCTATCCGTGACACCACTTTCAGTGAACTATGTAGTTGTATTCTTTTCCACAACACTCCCCAGGGCCTGGCCATTCACCATACCTCCTACCCTGGGTTTGTCTTCCCAAAAACACAACACTGCACCAATCTGAATTGAAAGTTATTTGCCCGTCCTTGGGTCACTTACCCAGTTAATCAAGATCCCCCTGTAATTTTTAATAGTCTTATTCAAAAATACTACCTATTTTTGTATAATCTATAAACTAATTAACCATACCATCACATTCATATCCAGATATTTTATAAAAATGTTGAACAACAACTATCCCAGCACTAACTCATGTAGCATACCACTAGTCACAAGCTTCCAGTCTGAGAATTGACCTTCAAACATCACTCTCTGGTTCTTACCACTGAGCCAGTTAACTATCTCTCCCTAGATCCTATGCAATCAAACCTTCCAGATTAGCCTGAAAAGTGGGACCTTGTCAAATGCACCCAGTCTGTGTCTGAAACATCACCACCATAAAGGCTGCCTACCCTGCATTCAGCCATCCTGAAATGGATGCTATGACTAAGGGCCTGAAAAGTAACATAGCAATAAGATTCCTTTTCATCCTATCAGATTCCCCCTGTCCAGCCCTTTATCTCCTTCACCAATCAACCTCCCAGCTCTCTATTTCACCCCTTCCCCTCTCCCATTTACACTTATTACCCACTACCTTGTATTTCCTCCGCTCCTCCCCCGGACCTTCCTACTCTGACTTTATTTTCTTTCTCCAGTCCTGAGGAAGGGTCTTGGCCCGAAATGTCCACTGTTTGCTCTTCTCCATTGATGCTGCCTGACCTACTGAGTTCTTCCAGCATTTTGTGTGTTTTGCTTGGATTTCCAGCATCAACAGATTTCCTCTTGTTTGTGATAGCAATAAGAGTAGGTTCTTCAGCCCTTCTAGTCTGCCCTGCTATAAAATTGAAAGATTGTTGGACTGCATCTTAACTGTAATTTCACTCTGTACATTTTAAGCCCTTGACTGGAAAAATATCTATTCAATGGGTTTTGATAGTACATTTAATGTCAGAGAAATGTATACAATATACATCCTGAAATGCTTTTTCTTTGCAAACATCCACAAAAACAGAGTGCCCCAAAGAATGAATGAATGACAGTTAAATGTTAGAGCCCCAAAGACCCCCCCAACCTTCCCCTCCCACACTTAAGCAGCAATAAAGCAACAACACCCTCCCACCAGCAAAAAAAGAAACATTGGCACCCCCACCCCGCCGCCACCGAGCACTCAAATGTGCAGCAAAGCATCAATAAAGACACAGACTTGCAGAACCCCAAAGACTACTTGTTCACCCGGTAATTCAACATAGCACAGTTTTTCTCTCTTTCCCTAATTAGGTGTTACCCTTTCAAAGCTAAAGGAGAGACATAGCCAAAAAAATCTCAGATTTAGAAAGTTTAGTTAAGTGGTATTTAAATTGAAAGAGAGTGTATAACAATTTTCAATAAAACTATTCCTAACTTCTTTCCAGAATACCTATCTCAAAATCTGTAATAAATTTTTATCCTAGATTTCCCTCAGAAGGATAAGACTATGTACAACACTTCAATTCCATTAAAAACCTGAAAGGCATTGATTAGATCATCAGTAAGCTCATGGTATCATGGTATATTCAAGCCTTGATCCTGGTGTGGGCATGACCTTTCTCCTCTCCATGTTCCCTCTTTCCTGCACCTTAACACATTTAATTTCCACTCTTCTTCAGCCTGTTGACAAGGCTATTACCTGTAACTTTCTCCATCCACAGATGTTCTATGGTCTGCTAAGTGCTTCCAGCATTCTCTGTTCTTATCTCTAGGCCCTGTAACCTCTCTTCATAACCTTATCCCAGAACCCCATCCATGTTCTGATGAGTACTTCCAAGGAAAGTATATTCTTGTAAGGTGCAGCTTCCATAACTGTGCATGATACGGACAGTGACTCTAATCAAGGTTAAGTATATCCTGATGGAAGAAATCCTTTTATTTACTTTCTAGCTCTACAGTTACATGGACTGGCTTACTAATATCCTTCTTATATAATGTTTTCAAGTTTATTGTCAAATATTCTAGTACATGCATCACAGACACATAGCATCTGATATACAACATTCACAAAATCATAAATTAACAACATATATTATATGATATTATGCAAGGAACTGCAAAATTAGAACAAAATAGTCCATTGTAATGCGAAGAGTTCTATGTGGTCTTAGTGTTGCTACCATGAGGTAAAGATCAAGATTGTGGAGGTCAGTTCAAGAACTGATTAGCTGAAGAGAAATAGATGTTCTTGAGCCTGGTGGTGTGGGTTGTTAGGCATTTTATAGCATCTTCCTCTCCTGCCCATTATTGGGCTGAGTCCGTTACTCTCAGCAGCTTGTTACATTCCTGTGCTTTTGAATTTGACCTTTAGAATCACCTGTCATTTTTGCGGTATGATCTGAAGTCCTGAAGGTGCAGGACAGTTGCAGCGTGTTGCCTACAGGCCAAGTCGATATGGCAGACGCAGGCCCGAGAGCGGGTAATGAGCCAATGTTTGGCCATTGCTGGAGCACACTTGGAGGTGACTCGAAGCAGCAGAACTGAGGTGAGGCAAGTGGAGGTGAAGCAGAGTCAAGATGGTGGAGCCCCGGCCCAAGCCCAGGCCTGAAAGAGAGAAAAGCCCCAAGTTTTATCGATTTAAGTGCCGGGCCAATTTGAAAAAGTGAGGTACATGTCAAATCGAGGTGTTGGGACCCAGACCTGTGAGCGCATTGAAGCATCAGGGCCCCGGGTCCAAGAGCCAGGAACGACCCAAGCTTTGGACAATTTAAGCAGAGAGCCAGATTGAAAAGGTTAGGGTGTCAGGGCCAGAGGCAAATGACAGGTTGGTTCAGCTCGCTGTTCCTTGAGGTTTACTCATCTCTGTGCTGAATAAAGGCTGCGGCCTGCAATTTACAGGCTACTGGATCGGCTGTAGTGATAACTGGCTTCGTGGCTGTGGACTCACTTTCATCAACTTCAGTTGTTTGCTTGCTTTTATTGTTTGCATCTTTTGAATTTTTTTTTCTGCACATTGGGTGCTTGATGGTCTTTTTAAATGGGTTCTATTGAGTTTCTTTGTTTTGTGGCTGTCTATAAGGAGGTGAATCTCAAGGTTGTACTTTTTTAATAAATATACTTTGAACTTTGAACTATGAATGCTAATACACAGTTTTGGTAGGTCCAATCTGAAGACAGAATATAATATAAATGGTAAGACACTTGGCAGTGTGGAGGATCTGAGAGATCTTGGTGTCCGTGTTCATAGGACACTCAAAGCTGCTGCGCAGGTTGACAGTGCTGTTAAGAAGGTGTATGGCGTGTTGGCATTCAACAGCCATAAGAGTGAGTTCAAGAGTCATGAGGTAATTTTACAGCTATTTAAGACCATGGTCAGACCCTACTTGAAGTACTGTGTTCAATTCTGGTCACCTCACTACAGGAAGGACGTGGATACTATAGAGAGAGTACAGAGGAGATTTACAGGGATGTGTACCTTATGAGAATAGGTTGAGTGTACTTGGCCTTTTCTCCTTGGAGCGACAGAGGATGAGAGGTGACATGATACAGGTGTATAAGATAATGAGGGGAATTTATCATGTGGATAGCCAGAGGCTTTTTCCATGGGCTAACCCGAGAGGGCATAGTTTTAAAGTGCTTGGAAATAGGTACTGAGGGGATGTTAGGGGTAAGTTTTTCACACAGAGAGTGGTGGGTGCATGGAATGCACTGCAGGTGACAATGGTGGAAGCAGATACATTAGGGTCTTTTAAGAGCCTCTTATGTAGGTACATGGAGCTTAGAAAATAGAGGGCTATGCACTAGGGAAATTCTCGACAGTCTCTAGGGTAGGTTACATGTTCGGCACAACATTGTGCGCCGAAGGGCCTGTGATGTGCTGTAAATTTCTATGTTCTATGTAATACCTTTTTGTACGTCAGTCCTGTTCTGGAAGGAATAGTGTGCGTGGTTTCCTCAAGCTCTTTAAATATTCACTGTTTCCCCACATAAAAGTTACAATACCTTTGGCCTATGAGGAGTAATTCTTGTATTGAAGTCTATCTAGAATGACATGACTCATGAAGTTCAACTACGTGCCCTGGTAAATTTCTGTTCAAACAAGACATGGCAATTACTCAAAAAATCCCTTTATTTTCATTCATAGTAAGTAGCACTTTGCCATTTTAAATGATTCTGAAGTCACTCTCTGCTTTCAACGGTTACTCACAGACTGAAATCTGCTAATTGAAAAGAAGTTTTGAAGCAGTTCGGAGTTTTTGCTGAATATATCACCTTAACAGAGAGAACATGCTCTAGTCCCAAGTCTTACAGGACACTTTCCAGATACAATCAGGAAAGGTGAGATGCCTGGTCACAGGCATGTTGATGGGTTACCTCATTGACTACTTCTATATGATTAACTGGGGAAGGGACTGAGGCAGGCAGATGAGTATAAACTTCATAAAAACGCAAACATTTGAGTACTGGACCATAAGACCATAAGATAAAAAGACATAGGAGCAGAATTAGGACATTCAGTCTATGGATGATTTATTATTCCTCTCAACCTGTCCTGCATTCTCCTCATAACCTTTGATGCCCATATTAATCAAGACCTTTCAACTGCTGCTTTAGATATACTCACTGACTTGGCCCCCACAGCAAACTGTGACAATGAGTTGCACAGATATACCATTCTCTGGCTAAAGAAAATCCTCTTCATTTTTCTTCTAAAGTTAAGGTCTAGTATTCTGAGGCAATGCCCTTTGGTCCTAGACTCCCCCACCATAGGAAATTTCCTCTCCACATCCACTCTATCTAGGCCTTTCAATATTTAATAGGTTTCAATAAGATCCCCTCCCTTATTCTTCTAAACTCCAGCGAGTACAGACCCAGAGCCATCAAATGCTTCTCATGTATTAACCCTTTAATTCCCAGGATAATCCTCATGAACCTCCTTTGAAATGTGATGCCAGTTGAAAAGAAGCTATTCAGCCCTTCTACCACAGTTTTGTAGGCTTTTTTCAGTGATATAGAATCCAAGAATGTTTTTAAATATAATGAGAGTTTCAGCTTCCATAAATGAGGGCTGGAGATCCGCAATCTTCTGGAGAAAGATAAATTCTCAATTGCCTTCTAATCTTTTCCCCCGTTACCTTAAAAAATACCTCTAGCACTTTTGACCTCTCCACCAAGGATCTTAAGTCCTTCTCATTCATTCTATCAATGTTCCTCAGAGCTTAGTAAGTCAAAAATATTTTTCCTTTAGCTTCTTTCTTCAGAGAGATACAATCCCTATCAGCACAGGAGCACCACAAGACTGTGTGCTTAGCCCACTGCTCTACTCACTTGATACCTATGACTATGAGGCTAAGTACAGCTTCAATGTCATATTTATGTTTGCTGATGACGCCACTGTCATTGGCTAAATCAATGGTGGTGATGAATCAGCATACAGGATGGAGATTGAACATCTGGCTGAATGGTGCCACAGCAACAACCTCTCATTCAATGTCAGCAAAACCAAAGAGCCGATTATTGACTGCGTGAGAAGGAAATTTGAGGTCCATGAGCCAGTCCACATCAGATCAGAGGTGGAGAGGGCCAGCATCTTTAAGTTCCTCAGTGTTATCATTTCAGAGGATCTGTCATGGGTCCAAGGTGTAACCACCATTACAAAGAAGGCATGGCAGCACTTCTATTTTCTTAGAAGTTTGCAAAGATTCTGCATGCCATCTAAAAGTTTGTCAAACTTCTATAGATGTGTGGTGGAGAGCATATGGACTGGTTGCATCATATCCTAGTATAGCAACACCAAAATCCTTGAATATAAAACCCTACAAAAAGCAGCCCAGGCATTCACATGTAAAGCCCTCCCCACTATTGAACAAATCTACAAGGAATGCTGTCACAGTAAAGCAGTTCCCATCATCAAGGACCGCCACCATCCAGGTCATGCTCTCTTCTCGCTGCAGCCATCAGGATTGAGGTACAGGAGCCTCAGGACCCATGCCAACAGGATCAGGAACAGTTATTTCCCCTCAACCTTCAGGCTCTTGAAACAGAGGGGATAACTTCACTCGCCCCAGCACTGAATAAATTCCACAATTTGTGGACTCACTTGCAAGGTCTTTAAAACTCATGCTCTCAATATTTATTGCTTATTTACTTATTAATGTCATTTTGTTTTTCCCTTTTTGTGTTTGCATTATTTGTTGTCTTTGCACATTGGTTATTTTCCTGCCTTTGTTGTGTACGGTTTTCATTGATTCTATTGTGTTTCTTATATTTGCTGTGTATGCCCACAAGAAAATGAATCTTGGGGCAGCATAAGGTGACATATATGTACGTTGATAATAAATTTTCTTTGACTGTGGCAATTCCAGCCCATTTAGTTTTCCCTTGTAGTTAAAATCATCCCAAAAGCATTTTTGTAAATTGCCTTCATGTCTTCTGGCATATTGTTGCACACTTTCCTTGGTGTGGCAACCAGAACTCGCCACATAATTTGTACTGCTGTCTCATTTATTGTTTTGCAGCTCTGTCATAACCTTGCTCTTCTTTTATTCCATGCCTTAGCTAATCAAGCAAAATATTTCTGAACTTTCTTAGGCTTATCATCCACCAGTCCTGCTGCTTTCAGGGAACAGTGATCATCTCCATCTGCTCCTACCCTGCATTATGTATTTCTTGCTTTATTTACTCTTCCTCGTTTCTGGTTTTCTGCCATCCTGCAGCCTGAAGCTTCCTTCCTCACTTGTAACCACAGGGAACATTTTTTTAATTATCTGCAATATTCGTAATCATGTACCACACACTGAAGACTAACACAGAGTGGTGCAATTAAAGACCCTGGGCAAACAGACATCTACTTACCAACAACTCCAATTACATTCCACTTTGTAAACTATATTTGGAAACAACTTTCTTAGGATATCATGAACTTTTATTTTTCTATTTAATTCATCATGTGAATATTTCAGTTGTGCCCTGTTCTGGTTACCATATTACACACAAGATATGGAGGATTTAGAGAGGATGCAGAAAAAGTTCACCAGGATGTTGCTTGGATTGAATTGTATTCACAATAAGGAGAGGGTGAATTGATTTGGGATGCTCACAAAGAATCATTGGAGGATGTGGGTGACCTGCTAGAAATACATAAAATTATGAGAAGCGTATATAGGTTAGATAGACAGAGCCTTTCTTCCTGTGTTGCAATGTCAAATATCAGAGGCCATAGGTTTAAGATGATGGGGAAATTTCAAAAGAAGTTTAGAATTCACGTTTTTTACACAGAGAGTGGAAGGTGCCTGGATTGTGCTACTAGAAGAGGTGATGAAGGCGGACAGGATAGCAACATTTAAGAGGTTCTTAGACAGACAGATGGACAGGCAGGGAATGGAGGCATTGGACCATGTGCAGTCAGTTGGATTAGTTATAGTTGTATTGTGGTCAGCACAGACAAGGTGGATCAAGATGTCTGATCCTGTGCTGTACCATTCCGTATAAGTGACATTAGGCTGACAAGCCTATAATTACTCTGTCTGCCTCCTTCTCCCTTGTTATTCAACTCGTTATCAGTTTTCCACTCCACTGATACTGGAGGAGTAACTCAGCAGATGAGAATTTGCTAATCTGAGCCTTTACTATTTCCCCCCTTACATACTTTTGGCTTCACCATTCCTGGTTTCGAAAATGCTAACCTGTCTTTTTTGTCTCCTCACTAGCTTTATCCAATCAATTATTTCACATTCTATATCTTTAACTATAATCACCACAAATTCACCAGTCATCAGGCATTATTTGACTGTGGACTTCATGGGTATCTGGCAAGAGTCATGAATATGGATACCAGGCTCTGCATTCTGTTGTGTGCCAAGGATAGAAGCTGACCTTTCCACATTCCTGCCCTAAACCAGTAAGATTTCACTCAGGCCATGCATTACACAGGGTGATAGTATTGTCAGCCTTCCCACAAGGCTTGTCATTGAGTGTTCTGGCCATGGTTCTCTCAGGAAAATTAGTTTACGACATAATGCCATTGAGGAAGAGCATCTAAACTTGCTGGCGCCAATTGGCACCTGGAGTTTGGTGCCTGGTAGCTGCCGCAATGAGGACCAGGTTCTAGCCTGGTCAGTTTCTGGGCTAGTTCAGCATCAATGGTGGACCTTGACACAATGTATTGCTGCCCTCCGTCCTTTCCTTTTCTCTTGAGGCTGAGATGGGTGTTGTCCTTCTCTCAGGGGTGAGCTGGCATTACAACCACATTAGTTTTGTTATGATGAAGCTTGAAGTTTCAAGATACCATTTATGTGACCACTATAGCAAGGTTAGTATGATGAATCCACAGAAAATTTGGACAGGAAGATAGCTTGAAGTGATTTGGAGTCATATAATCATCGAGAGATATAGTATAGACAAAAAGACCTTTTGGCCAACCAAGTCTGCTCTGAACTTCAATGACCCATTTTCTCTAACCTTATATTAATCCAATTTTATTCCACTCACACTCCTTCCAGATTTCACCTCTCAACTGCACACTACGAACAATTTACACCAGCAATATTAACCTATCAGCCCACACATCTTTGTGATGTGGCAGGAAACCGGAACGAGCATGGTCACAGAGAGAACATACAAACGTACAAACTCCATCGACAAAAGAGGTTCTGCTAAAGCGATACCACACAGCGTGCTGGAGGAGCTCAGAAAATTAGGTAGCATCTATGGACAGGAACAAAAAGTCAATGTTTCGGGCCGAGACCCTTCATCAGTACAAACTGCACACTGACAGCACCCAAGTTTAGGAATGAACCTGTAACTTTTGTAATCTAAGGCAGTAGCTCTACTAGCTGTGCCACTGTGCCACCTTTCCCAAAGTAAAGCAACCATTTTTCAACAGAACATCATGAGACAAAATTTGATATTAAGTCAAGGAAGAAAACAAGCCAAAAGATTCAGTTTTAGTAAGTGTCTTTACTAAGTAAATTGAGTTAGAGAGCTAAACAAAGTTTGAAAGGGAGTTTCAGAGCTGCATACATATCAGACTAAGAGAGAAGTAGTAATTCTGCAACTTCAACTCCCTCTCATCAACGCTATTGTGAATCTCTGAAATCAGCAAAAAAATTCCAGATCAAAAACAGGAAATGGCATAGATCAGCCTTGCATGGTTCGATGCATATTCTCCTAGCTTTGTCCGAACCTGTTAATCATCTCCTTAAGGACTGAATATCACCAAAAGCATTGATGTGTGCAGATCAGCACTGCTATTATGCTGGGGTCAGACATTTTAAGCCTTGTTTTTGAGGGAATGATCAGCAATTTCTCTGTGTATGATAAGTAGCAAAACCAAATAAAATATGGTGCAATAAATCATCATTCTTTGCCTTCTTTACACATTACTCAATCCATATTTAACAAAATTAGTTGAGCTCTTAATTCAGCAAGCCATGTCATACCTATTGACAATGAAAAGATATTGAGTGAGCATATGACGTGAGAGATCTTGATTACAAGATGCTGTTGCCAAATTCTATGGCTCATCCTTAATTGCCATTTAACTACAGTGCCTATAAAAAATATTCACATCCCCCTCTCAGGAGTTTTCATGTTTTACTGTTTTACAACATTGAATCACAGTGATTTAACTTGGCTTTTTTGACACGAATCAACAGAAAAAGAGTCTTTCATGTCAAAGTGAAGACAGATCTCTACAAAGCAATCTAAATTAATTACAAATAATTGATTGCATAAGTATTCACACACTTTTGATATGACATGTCAAATCATCACTGGTGCAGAAAATTGGTTTTAGAAGGCACATAATTAGTTAAATAGAGATCACCATGTGCAGTTAAGATGTTTCAATTTATCATAGTAAAAATACCCCTGTATCTGGAAGGGCCAAATGCTGGTGAGTCAGTATCCTGGCAAAAAATACACCATGAAGACAAATGAACACTTCAAGCAACTTGTGAAAGGGTTATTGAAAAGCACAAGGCAGGAGGTGGGTAAAATAAAATTTGCAAGTCACTGAATATCTCTTAAGTCAGTCGTCATGAAATGGAAAGAATATGGCACAGCTGTAAATCTGCCTAGAAGGGGACTAGTGAGGGAGGCCACCAAGTGACCTATGACAACTCTGGAGGTGTTACAAGCTTCAGTGGCTGAGATGGCAGAGGCTACTGTTACGTACCCCGTAACTGGGTTGCCAAACCAGCAGAAATGGATCACTCAGTTGGACTCTGGATTACTAGAACTAAGAGAGTTTTATTAAAGAAACAAGCAACACAGTAATCGAAAGGATAATAAATGCAACAGTTCAACAATGATAAACACACATGTGCACAGAATTAAGATAACAGCATCAATCAAGCTCTATCGTTGTCTAGGGGTAAATGACCAAATTCCAAAGTGACACAAAAGTTCAGTCCAATTTAGTTCAGTTCGCAGTAATCGTTGCCATGGCGATGGACAACGTGGGGGGGAGAGAGAGAGAGAGAGAGAGAGAGAGAGAACGGGAACGACTGATCATTCAGAACGGCTTCCACTCACAGACCGGCGATATTGCTCATAAGCAGCAGCTTCCGGGCGGATCCTTTGTGATGTCACCTGAGGTCACCGACTGTGACCCCTCCTCCAGATGCGGTCGATCCTCTGCAGTGAACCCGGCACCCAGGCGAGGGTGGACACACACCGGATTCCCACTGATCGTACCTTTCCACCCTGTGCGTTTAAGGTCCGATACTTCCCACCGACTCGTGAGAGGCGCACCACTTCCAGGGTCTCATTACCTCGGGTGTCGTGTGTGTCCTGCCTTAGCAAACCTGTCCCTTTTTATCCCTCTGCTGAGGTATCGCCTGTCCATCACTTCAAACAGTTCAGGGTTCAAAGGGGGAGCCGCTCCAGACAGCTCTCTCTCCCGTCCCTTCATTACACATCTCCAGATCGCCTGTCCATCACTTCAAACAGTTCAGGGTTCAAAGGGGGAGCCGATCTTGGCAATACCCAGACTGATGGCTCCTTCATTAACATCTCCACATGCTGCTTCATTGTTCCTTATCTCTCCTTCCCCTGAGGACAGGTGGCAGACCAACTGCTGATGCTACTGATGCTAACCCAGGCCAGCAAACATCTTAATTTTATGTGTATTCTCATCACACTACGCATACAACTGTGGCTTGGTCACAGCGTTATGGGAGAGTGGCAAAAGGAAAGCCACTGATAAAAAAAAATCAAATAAACTGTCAGCTAGAGTTTGCCAGAAGGCATATGGGAGACTCTGAAGTCAGCTGGAAGAAGGTTCTATGGTCTGATGAAACCAAAATTGAGCTTTTTGCCCATCAGACTAAACGCTATGTTTGGCTTAAGCCAAACACTGTACATCATCAAACTCACACCATCCCCACCATGAAGTATGGTGATGGCTGCGTCATGCTGTGGGGATGCTTCACTGCAGCAGGCCCTGAAAGGCTTTGTGATGGTAGAGGATAAAATGAATGCAGTAAAATACAGGGAAATCCTTGATGCACTCTGCAAGAGGACTGCAACTTGAGAGAAGATTTGTTTTCCAGCAAGACAAAGACCCCAAGCATAAAGACAAAGTTACACAGGAATGGCTTAAAAACAACAAAGTTAATGTCCTGGAGTGGCCAAATCAGATTCCAGCCCTCAATCCAATTGCAAATTTCTGACTTGAAGAGGGCTGTTCACTCATGATCCCCATGCAATCTGACAGAACTTGAGCAGTTTTGTAAAAAAGAATGGGGAAAAATTGCAGTGTCCAGATGTGCAAAGCTGATAGAGACTTATCCACACAGACTCGAGTCTGTAATTGCTGCCAAAGGTGCATCTACTAAATACTGACTTGAAGAGGTGAATACTGATGCAATCAATTATTTTGTGTTTTATTTGTAATTAATTTGGATCACTTTGTAGTGATTGGTTTTCACTTTGACATGAAAGAGTTTTTTTTTCTGATAATCAGTGTCAAAAAAGCCAAATTAAATCCATTGTGATTCAATGCTGTAAAATGATAAAATATGAAAACTTCTGGGGGCGGGGGGGCAGGGGGGGGCGGGGTGAATACATTTTCTAGGCACTGTGTATACTTATATTTCTATAGGGACCGTTACAACCAGAAAACTTTCCAAACTTTTCATAGAAAATAAATTACTTTTATGGTAGGACGCAGAGCAGCTAATATGTTAACAATGAGGTTCCATAAAGAGCAATTAAATACTGATCAAATAATCTATTGCAATAACATAGACTGTATGATGAATATCAAAGAGGAATCTGAGTGAAATCTCCTGCCGTCTTTAAAAAGTTGTAAAGAAGTTTTCATATCCATTTGAAGAGGCCAGATAAGGACATCATATAAAGGACTGGTGATTGAGAGTAACTGGATCAATCTTTCAAAACCTTGGCATGAATACAATGTGCTGAATGTCTCATTCTGTGATGCAGAGCCCTATGATTGATGCAGTTGTTTTCAGTGAGGTTTCCCAACAGAGAAGAGCAGCTATGGCAGCCTGACTCATTCTTGCATGTCGATGAACCACAACTAAGGTACTGGCTGTATGCCAGCAGCACACCTCAGCAAGGCTCTGAGCTTCTTTGTTATGTGCCAGCTGTGATACTGGAAAGGATCTCACAAACTGTCCACAATATAAGGAGAAGGTCCAAAGTTAATCTGAAGGAAGTGTCTCCCTTGGCTTCTAGTTAAATAGAGCAGCCAATACTAATCACATGGATGGCTTATGGACAGTTTAATTAGATATAGTTTGATGTTATATATTAATTTCCTCTGACGTCTGTTTCCACGTATCAGCTTTCAAATTATTGAATGTTTAACCCAGATCAACATTATTTGTCTTCAATTTCATGTTTTAAGTAACTGAAGACGCCAGTAAAGGATGAGGAGGGAGGAATAAAAGGAAAAATCTGTAAATGAGTATAAGGCAAAAGACACAAAATAATAAAAGGGTCACCAGCTTGGGGCTAAAGGGGGTTGTAATGGAACAGGAGACAAGATGGGCCTTCAGACCATAGCCAAATTAACAGGAGATGCACATAATGTTACAAGCTAGCTATATATTCAATACAATTAAACAAACATTTAGATTAGATTAGATTATGAGGACA